>NC_057419.1:104889389-104906298 GCF_019320065.1 Cervus canadensis
GGAATAGAAGGAACATACCTCAACATAATAAAAGCTATATATGACAAACCCACAGCAAGCATCACCCTCAATGGTGAAAAATTGGAAGCATTTCCCCTGAAATCAGGAACAAGACAAGGGTGCCCACTCTCACCACTACTGTTCAACATAGTTTTGAAAGTTCTGGCCACAGCAATCAGAGCAGGAAAAGAAGTAAAAGGAATTCAGACACCAGGCTCTTCTGTCTGTGGGATTTCCCAGGCAAGAATACTGGTTGCTGCTGCTGCTAAGGCGCTTCAGTCGTGTCCGACTCTGTGCGACCCCATAGACGGCAGTCCACCAGGCTCCTCTATCCACAAGGATTCTCTAGGCAAGAATACTGGAGTGGGTTGCCATTTCCTTCTCTGAAGAATACTGGAGTGGGTTGCTATTTCCTTCTCCAGGGATCTTCCCGACCCAGGGATCAAACCAGCACCTCCTGAATTGGCAGGCGGATTCTTTACCACTGAGCCATCTGGGAAGCCCAAGACAATAATTGGTGTTCACAATTTTCCCGTTTTCTATCCTTAACACTGTGTACAGGGTGTCTTTCCCCTGTCCATATAAATTGATTTTGTTTATAGCCACATGCCTTGCTCTGGTCACTGGAGTGTGAGCAAATCCAGCTTGTGCCATGTTGGACTAGAGGCTTTAGATGTGCTTGTATGGCTTAGCTTTCACTTTAGTGCTCTGTTCCTGAACTGCAGTGGGATCGCAACCATGGTAAATGCTGTTCCCTCACCCTGCATCCCAGAGTTAGACATGTTACACAGCCCAAAATGCATCCCATAGCCTGGAGCTGAACCCCACTGAGCCACAGCTGACCCACAAATCTGTGAATGAGAAATGAATGCTTGTTGTTATAAACTACTAATATATGAAGACATTTTAACCACAGCAAAAGTTAGCACAATTCCCATTTAGAAAGGGGAATAATAGGAGACACAGAGCAGTCACTAGGCCATGGTAATTTTGAAATCCCCTTGGGAACATTCCTTCCTGTGAAGGTTCCTTATGCTTGGACTGGGAACATTACTTGATTTAGACTGATTCTTCACTCCGAGAGATGGTTAATGGGTCTAGCCTCTAGGGGACCCATTCCTTGTTCATTATTCTCCTTGGCCACATCTGAAATGTGTTTCAGGGAGAAAGCTCTCCTTAGGGGCTACAGAGCTTTGAAGTCATCCACCTAATCATGGAAGGTTAAAGGACCCGGGTTTGTTTGTCTGAAATGATCTGAGGTATTTCCATCTAGGCTTATGGTTTCTTTAACAGTACAGTTACCTCCAAATTTAGTAATCTGTTTTTGTTTAGTTATTTCTATATGTCAATAACTATAATTAAAGATTTTTCTGTATATAACTTTCAAATATTCCTTGTTTATTTGCTTCTTTTACCCCCAGACCTCTTTCAACTTATGGTTAAAAATAGTTAGAACAGCATATGGAAATGACACCCCCTTAATTTGGTCTCTATCTGAAGTCACTTTGAGAAGTTTTACTGGGCATTTAAGTCTTTAAGCCTGTTTTATACTGTCTCCTGTCATTTTCTCTATGCAAGTAAATGGCTTTTCCAACTCTACGAGCCCCCAGTTTTTTGGACCTTCCTTGATCATTAGATTTCTTGTCAGAAATCAACCACTCTTTTTTTTAGGTCATCTTTCTTATATAATATCTTGCTGAACAGAATCAATAGAACCTAACACATGCTACTAACATTTTGTTTTTCATGCATTTCTGTTATAAACACCAACTATTTAACCTCAATATACATTTGTTATTTTTACAGTTTCATCCCACTTTTGGTACCAATTTCTTAATTAGGTGAAGTTAGGCTTTAAAAAGAACACCTGGTAGCTGTGAGCACAAAAGTGCTTGAAAAGGCCAAAGTGAGAATCATAATGCCCTTATTTGGTGAAAGTTATCTAGATCCAACCTATAGGTGTGATGTTGAAAATATATATCTATAGAAAACAGGTTTCTCAATCAGTTGTTTTCAGTAGAGTAAAACAGTGAGGTCTTGATCTCATTTCATAACTAAAATGACAAGAAACTGGTTGATGAATCACACTGTTTGAACAGTCTGTTGTTTTCTATCCTCACAACAAACCAAATAGATTGTTTATGATTGACCAGAATAACAACTGAAAATTTAATGACTCTACTGTAGTCTTGTCACTTCAGTCAAACAGTATAAAAGCAATGGAAATATCCTTTTTGCTTTATTCCAGTATAAGGTATTCAGCAGTTAGCATGAGCTCCTCTGATTAGAAATGCAGACATAGGGCCCTTGGGGTAGAGGCTTGCTCACTTGCTGTTAAGGACAAATTTCAAGCCCAGTGAAGTATATGATTTTGAAATTAATAGAAAATATATATTAACACTCAGGTCAAAGAGACCTATGAAATGCTACTTAATTTTGAGAACAGAAACTTACAGAGCAAATGCATTATGAAAACTAAATGTTTTCAGTAGCAAGGGGTTTTCCCCAGTATCTATAAAGAGCCCAATAAGGAGACCATTCTTCCACATAGTAGAATACAAGTTCTCAGGACCAGGACTCCAATTTAGGGCATTCAGTTGCAAATGAGTAATTCACTGTATAGCGAAAGAGAAAAACCGCTCCAGATCTGCGTCATGTGTCTGATTCCAGGCATTACTGTTTGGAGCTAGTTAATCCTACTAAAATAATTTAGGGAACATTATTATTACTTCCTTGGGACTTCCCTAGTGGCTCAGTCAGTAAAGAATCCTCCTGCAATGTAGGAAACCCAGGTTCAATCCCTGGGTTGGTAAGATCCCCTGGAAAAGGAAATGGCAACCCACTCCAGTATTCTTGCCTGAAGAATCCTTTGGACAGAGGAGCCTGGCGGGCTACCATCCATGAGGTTGCAAAGAGTTGGACACGACTTAGTGAATAAACCACCAGCATTATTTCCTTAGCACACAAATTCAACTATGTGTGTTTACTACGTGCTATTTTACTTAAGGGCTTCCCAGGTAGCACTAGTGGTAAAGAACCCGCTTGCCAATGCAGGAGACATAGCAGATGCAGGTTCGATCCCTGGGTTGGGAAGATCCCTTAGAGAAGGTCATGGCAACCCACTACAATATTCTTGCCTGGAGAATCTGATGGACAGAGGAGCCCCGTGGGTGGGCTATAGTCCATAGGGTTGCAGAGTCAGACACAACTGAAGTGGTTTTACACACACACACCATTTTACTTAAAGATGATAGCTATATAAGCATGTGTGACCAAAAGTAAAATAAAGGAAGCAGAAGAAAAAAAAGAAATGCTCCCAGATTCCAGAAGAAGGTCTGTAGTTGCTGTCATGGCTTGGGTTCCCTGGAAAGCAAACTTTGAGGTAGGGAATTGCTTGCCAGAAGTTTATTGGTGAGTGCTCTCAGGATCATCACCGCTGGGGGTGTGAAGGAAGGAAGATTATGAAGTTATACATGATGCAATCAAGGCCTCTAAACAAAAGCCTCAACCCAATACTTCAGAGAATTGGAGTGGAAATATCCTTGCAAGGTTGTCCCAAATTGGAGTAAGGGCTTGGGCCATTATTACTTCTCCCACAACTTCCCCACAACCACCTTCCACACCTCACTCCCATGGAATAACACCCACTCCCTCCCAGCCACACCGTGACCAGTCATTGGACACAAGCCATCCAAGGAAAGGAGATGTGATTTTGGGGAGCAGTGTTTCTCTCCAGCTATGGGAAATTTCTGGAAATTGATTCAGTTGAGAAAAATCAGTCACCAACACCAGCTGAGGAAATGAGCGTTTCAGTATTGGAAGTGGGAAGCACAGTTTTTCATGTGGTAAATATACCACTAATAGCTATACAATTTATTGTGAATGTGTGTGTTGGTGGTGGGTGAGTTGGAAGAGGTGGTAATGGAGAGGGAGGTTGATGGGGAAGAATTGGAGCCAGATATATGACTTTTCCTCCTCTGGAATCAAATCATGTCAGTCTCTGTATTATTTGGCTTCTTTAACAGCAGATGAAGCCATAAGTGTTATTTGATTTAAAAGTATCTAACAAGATTCCCTGAACTTCAAAACTGGGAGGAACCTTGAAGATCTTCCAGTAAAAAGCCCCAGAGATAGTAATTGCCCAAAGTCAGAAGCTAAACTAGGGCTTTATATTCATGCTTAATGGCTAAGGTATGACAAAAGTCAAGTGTAGCTGATATTGAAACACTGATTATCATCTCAACAGCTATCTTCCTGTTCTTTTATTCTAAAATGACTTTGTTCAAATATTGGGAGAAGGCTGTATATTGAGCAGGGTGGACATTAGAGGAAGTAGTTGATCCAACTAGGGCACAAAAACCCAAGGAAGCCCTTCTTTCAAGATAATAAAAGGTACACACAGTTAAAGAAGGAACTCAAATGGTGTTGCAGGTGCATGACCCTAGAGTGAGTGCCTCCTTAAATTTTGTACCCTGGACACCTCACATACCTTATCCTGTTTCTGGCTCTGGGGTGATAGGATGGGCCTTTTTCCTTCTGAGGGGAAGAATCCCATTCTCCTTCAGCAGGAATCTGTTTAGGGCAAAGCATATAACCAATACTGGTAAATGAGGTAGAAGATGTGGGCTGCAGGGGTCCCTTGAAAGTTTTTTCTTCTTTGTAAAAAGGAGACACTTGAGAAAGTTCACTTTTTGTCTGTGGAGAGAGTGATAGGAAGATGTGATGCCTTGAACTGTTTAGCCATCTGCAGCTGTAAGGGGATAAATCAACAGGTGAATACAACCTGGTACAGAGGAGAGTCTTACTCCTTGAGGTAGTGCTGCTTAATGAACCGGTCCTGGAAATGCCAGCCTCAGGACTCAGAGGTGAGAAAATAAATTGTCACTGTTTCAGTCATTTTTTATTGAATGTTATGTTATTTACTGGCCACATTAACCCAACTATTAAAGGGTGTCTTTTTAAACATGGACTCTTGTTGCATCTCCTCATAAGGACTTTGATCCCATGAGCATGATTCTCTTTCTCCATCAGAACTTCTCCCTTACACCAACCAATACATTAACCTTGAGAGTGTAAGGATTTGGTGATATCCTAGGTTGATAGCCCTGTTCCTCCACTTACTATTAATAGCTGTGAGACCATGGACTAGTGATTTCACTGCTCTGGGTCCTCAGTTTTCACATTTGTAAGATTTGAATAATACTAAATGGCAACCCATTCCAGTGTTCTTGCCTGGAAAATCCCATGGACAGAAGAGCCTGGTAGGTTACGGTCCATGGGCTTGCAAAGAGTCAGACACGACTGAATGACTTCACCTTCACTTTTAATACTTAACAACAGAGGGTGCATGTGAGGCATATGAAAATATACTTAAGTATTTAATTAACATAGTGCCTGGTAGATATTAAGAATTCAATAGACGTTATAAATTATTAGCCTTTCAGTTCAGTTCAGTCACTCAGTCATGTCCAACTCTTTGCAACCCCAAGCACTGCAGCACACCAAGCCCCCTGTTCATCACCAACTCCCAGAGCTTGTTCAAACTCATGCCCATCGAGTCGGTGATGCCATCCAATCATCTCACCCCCTGTTGATCCCTTCTCCTCTTGCCTTCATCTTTCCCAGCATCAGGGTTTTTCCAATGGGTCACTTCGTTGCATCAAAGTATTGGAGCTTCAGCTTCAGCATCGGTCCTTCCAAAGGATGCTCAGGACCGATTTACTTTAGGATTGACTGGTTTGATCTCTTTGCAGTCTAAGGGACTCTCAAGAGGCTTCTCCAACACCACAGTTCAAAAGCATACTTTCTTTGGTGCTCAGCCTTCTTTATGGTCCAACTCTCACATCCATACATGACTACTGGAAAAACCATAGCTTTGACTAGACAGACCTTTGTCAACAAAGTAATGTCTCTGATTTTTAATATGCTGTCTAGGTTGATCATAGCTTTTCTTCCAAGGAGCTAGTGTCTTTTAATTTCATGGCTGCAGTCATCCTCTGCAGTGATTTTGGAGCCCAAGAAAATAAAGTCTGTCACTGTTTCCATTGTTTCCCCATCTATTTGACATGAAGTGATGGGACCGGATGCCATGATCTTAGTTTTTTGAATGTGGAGTTTTAAGCCAGCTTTTTCATTCTTCTCTTTCACTTTCATCAAGAGGCTCTTTAGTTCCTCTTTGTTTCCTGACATAAGGGTGGTGTCATCTGCATGCCTGAGATTATTGGTATTTTACCCAGCAATTTTGATTCCAGCTTATGCTGCATCCAGCCAGGAATTTCACATGATGTACTCTGCATATAAGTTAAACAAGCAGGGTGACAATATACAGCCTTGACACACTCCTTTCCTAATCTGGAACCAATCCATCATTCCATGTTTGGTCTTAACTATTGTTTCTTGACCTGCATACAGATTTCTCAGGAGGCAGGTAAGGTGCTCTGGTATTCCCATCTTTTGAAGAATTTTCCACAGTTTCTTGTGATCCACACAGTCAAAGGCTTTGGCATAGTCAGTAAAGCAGAAGTAGATATTTTTCTGAAACTCTCTTTCTTTTTCTATGGATGTTAGCAAGTTGATCTCTGGTTCCACTGCCTTTTGTAAATCCAGTGTGAATGTGTGAAAGTTCTTGGTTCATTTACTGTTGAAGCCTGGCTTGGAGAATTTTGAGCATTACTTTGCTAGCATGTGAGATGAGTGCAATTGTGGGATAGTTTGAATGTTCTTTGGCATTGCCTTTCTTTGGGATTGCAATGAAAATTGACCTGTTCCAGGCCCGTGGCCACTGCTGAGCTTTCCAAATATGCTGGCATATTGAATGCAGCACTTTAATAACATCATATTTTAGAATTTGAAATAGCTAAACTGGAATTTCATCACCTCCATTAGCTTTGTTCTTAGTGATGCTTCCTAAGGCCCACTTGACTTTGCATTCCAGGATGCCTGGCTCTAGGTTGGTCATCTCACCATCGTGGTTATCTGGGTCATGAATATCTTTTTTGTATAGTCCTTCTGTGTATTCTTGCCACCTCTTCTAAATATCTTCTGCTTCTGTTAGGTCCAAGCCATTTCTGTCCTTTATTGTGCCCATCTTTGTATGAAATGTTCCCTTGGTATCTTTAATTTTCTTCAAGAGCTCTCTAGTCCTTTCCATTCTATTGTTTCCCTCTATTTCTTTGCATTGATCACTGAGGAAGGCTTTCTTATCTCTCCTTGTTATTCTTTGGAACTCTGCATTCAAATGGGTATCTTTCCTGTTCTCCTTTG
Organism: Cervus canadensis; assembly: GCF_019320065.1. Lineage (NCBI taxonomy): Eukaryota > Metazoa > Chordata > Mammalia > Artiodactyla > Cervidae > Cervus > Cervus canadensis. Next base: position 104,896,653 of record NC_057419.1, read on the forward strand.
CTTTTAGCTTCTCTTCTTTTCTCAGCTATTTGTAAGACCTCCTCAGACAACCATTTTGCCTTTTTGCTTTTCTTTTTCTTAGAGATGGTCTTGATCACTGCCTCCTGTACAATGTCACAAACCTCCATCCATAGTTCTTCAGGCATTCTGTCTATCAAATCTAATCCCTTGAATCTATTTGTCACTTCCAATGTGTAATTGTAAGGGATTTGATTTAAGTCATACCTGAATGGTCTAGTGGTTTTCCCTACTTTCTTTAAGTCTGAATTTTGCAATAAGGATTTTTATATTGCCTAGTATAATTCTGAATACCAGGAACAAACATCCCCATACATCGTCTACCAGTTTGGATGCTATAGCTTTTTTGTCAGGAAATGACCCTTGGCTCCAAGACAGAAGGTCTGAAATTTCATTGCTTTGGCAGTTCTTCCATTTGAAAGATTTCTGGCCTTCAGTTATTGTTGGGTCAGACACAGCATGATTCTGACCAATTTGTAGTTTAATTCAGAAATCACTGGTCGTTACTTTGAATTCAGAGGATCCTGCCTTCTGGGCTGCCCTAGTCTTTGTGGTCAGTCTGTCCCAAGGCAGATGCATCCAGAATGCCAGGTCACATAGCAATGTTCACTTTAATGTAAACAACAAAATTGATAACAAGAAATTAGAGTTTCATTATAATGTTTTGCAGAATAACTGACAATCCACAGGAGTTTTTATACTTGTTTTATAATGTGCAGTCCTTGTCAGAAGAAGCAGGTGGCATGCAGTTTAATACAAGCTCATTGCTTCTGAGCTAACACTTTCCCCTCTGCTTGGAGTAATTCAGAGTTCAGCTTAGACTAACCATACCTGACCCAAACTGGCATGATGGATTTTGATCAGAACATTTTTTTTTGTCCCCAGCAATAAGAAATCAGAGTTGTAGGCATTGTATTTTGCTTTTTATTTTTTTATATTTTATTTATCTTTCTTTGCTTTTATTTACCAGTGTCCCACTACTTTCGTTCAGGTCTCAGAAGATCACAATGGAACAAGTTAAAAAAAAAAGAAGTCTTCAAATACATCATAAAATATAATGATCTGCAGTATAGTCAAGATGGTGTTAACACACATTCAAAATGACTTGTTTATCTCTACTTTTACACTGAGCACTAGATAAGCTGCATTTCAAACCTTTTGTGCTATTCTTGAAGTTTCTTATTCTTTTCCCACTTAGATAAGTTCAAAGAGTTGAAGCATCAAGCTTATTTTCTTTGTCATTTTCATTCAATCTTCAGAAAAAATGCTTCTCTATTTAGGCTGATGGTCTTAAGGGCTTGCTCTGGAAGAATTTGGATTCAGGTGTCTTAAATTTCAGTGTTCACCTATAGTCTTGACAGCATCAGCCCTCCTTCCTATTATATGCAGATTTCTGCCACCCAGAACAATCCTTTAAAGGGGAGCATGGCATAACTGAATCTTTGTGAGTCTTAGTTTTCTTATCTGAAAATGAGGTTAGTTCGAAAATTTCCAAGTTCCTGGGTCAGTGACACCAGGTCTGATCTCTCTTTGCCAGATGCCGGGTTGTACTCCTTTATGCATTACTGCTGTTCCCTTTGCAGAAGTAATCACGGGTCTGTATTATTTAATCACTGTATTTGTCAGAGTATTAGGGCAAGCGTCTTCCTAAAACACCCAGACCCCCTTGCAAAACTCTGGCTTCCAGACAGGTATGTGCGTTCTGACTTGCCTCTGCAGCCAGCCACTCCAAGGAAACATGTTTTCACCTCAATGACTGTTTATTCTCTGTTCCTTTATGTCTTTACAAGCTGTGTTTTACTTCTTATTTTGACTTTTTCTGACCTGACTCCTTGAAACTATTGCTGTGTGTGTGTGTTTTCTTCCTTGGGAATTTATCCAGCTTCCACTTTGGGTTGTTTCCCCCTTTGCTTGCCAGTGTCTCATGCTGGATTTATTGTTGCTATTAAGAACTGGGAGGGAAAAAGTAGGTGAGTTGCAGAGTGATACAGCTGCTGACTGTTGTTATTCCCAGAACAGTTTGTCTTTAATATTCTCCATTTATGATCAGTTCATGATGATGGCTCAGGTGTCGGGAAGTGGCTGGGATGCACTGCCAATTTCTCCTTATCTCATCTCCTTTAATGTGGTTTTTAAGCCACTTTATATGACCATGGATTTTTGTGTCCACTTCATTGTCCACCAAGAAATTTTTTCCATTCACATTTTTGTTTCCACTTTCAACCATTCTGTGAGCTTCTTCGCATAAACACCTGGGTTTGAGACCTGGCTTTTGATCTCTTAATATTAGGCAAGTCTCTTTACCTCTGTGAGCTGGTTTCTGTTTGTGTAAAATGTAGATGATAATGCTTTTGTCATATTGTTAATGTGAAGATTAAATGAGGTGTTGTCTGTGAAAATGCCTAGCACAGTGCCTGACAAACAGTGGGACACTCAGTATATTCATATACGTTTCTTCCCTCCCACTTCAACCTCTCCCCCTCTTTATTTCGCACTGAATAAAGCAAGCACAGTGGGCTATTTTAATCGTTCCACAAAACACGTCTCTCAATTATTAGGCCAGGAAACTTTGCTTTCACAGGTTTTTCTGGCATATTTAGAAAGACTTCTAAAGCCACCCAAATAAAACTAGACTACATTCCCAGAATTCGTTTGTGTTGCTGGTGGCTATGGATACCACTGTACAGTGGGTTATACTGTATTTCTTGGTTCTCAGCAACTTTCCTAAGCATGATAAACTTCCATGAAGTACGACTGAAGTGACTTAGCAACAGCAGTTCTCAGATTTGGGCTTCCCAGGTGGTGCTAGTACTACCCTCCTGCTAATGCAGGAGACATAAGAGACAGAGGTTTTATCCCCTGGTTGGGAAGATCCCCTGAAGAAGGAAATGGCAACCCACTTCAGTATTCTTTCCTGGAGAATCCAGAGGAGCCTGGAGGACTGCAGTCCATAAGGTCACAAAGAGTCAGATATGACTGGAGCGACTTAACACATACTTCTCAGATACTTTTAATTCTTTTTCTCTACTCCTTGTATCCTGAAGTAAACAGTCATTGTTTCTCCTTCCTCTCACGCTTTCTCAAGCAAACACCATCTGTTATAGTGCTAACCCTGCCAACAAGCCCCTCCAAATTTGGACTTCGGCACCTAGACCATTCATCAACTCTAGTTCACGGTATTTCAGAGATGTTGCAGATTCGTTTATCCATTTCGCTATTCCCTTTTCTTCCACAGTCAGCTTTGGCTTCTGAGAAATACTTTTTGCCTTCATCTGCTAGCCTTCCAAATTCTTGGCTCTAATCTTTACTCATTGGCTTAACTTCACAGCCATAACCACTTATGTTAGGCATGTAGAATTGTCCACATTTCTCATTATCTTTGTGCATTCATAAGTCTCTTTTCTACCTAGCAAAAGACAAACCTAATGCACTGCTCCATGGTCTTAGTATAGGAAGTACAACTCTTTGTTATTCTCTGGTTATCTTACCCATCTGTAGTTCAAGAAGCTATACACTCTTAAAGACATAACAGCTAAAATGATTCCAACCCTATATTTATGTTGTCTGCTCTTTTTTGTGCTTCCCTGGTGGCTCAGGTGGTATCTGCCTGCAGTTCAGGAGACTGAGGTTCAATCCCTGGGTCAGGAAGATCCCCTGCAGAAGGGAATGGCAACCCATTGGAGTATTCTTGCCTGGAGAATCCCATGGACAGAGGAGCCTGGCAGGCTACAGTACATGGGATCACAAAATTTTGTTTTTTGTGCAGATTTTTCATTATGAGACAATGTCCCTATACATCATAGAAGACAGTACTCAGGCACTTACTGGGAAGGTCTGTTAGGAATACTGACACTCAGAATCAGAAATTCCCCTTGAAATTTTCCAAGCCTTATACTCTCTCTAAAGTAACAATCTCATTTTTGATAAGTGTCTATCTGATCTCTAGAGATTTTGAAATCATTATCTAATGAGGATATTCTTGGCCTATTCTGCTATAGAATTTATTTGACTATCAGGCAAAAAATCTACTTTCTTAAAATTTCCAAGTGTGCTAGTGTTCCAGCTTGTCTCTCTTGAACTACATAGTTCTTTTCTGCATAGTTGTTGTTTTGGGCTTCCCTTGTGACTCAGCTGACAAAGAATCTGCCTGCAATGTGGGAGACCTGGGTTTGATCCCTGTGTTGGGACAATCCCCTGGAGAAGGGGAAGGCTACCCACTCCAGTATTTTGGCCTGGAGAATCCCATGGACTGTATAGTTGTTTAGTTGCTAAGTCATGTCTGACTCTTTGCGACCCCATGGACTATAGTCCACCAGGCTCCTCTGTCCATGGGATTTCCCAGGCAAGAATACTGAAGTGGGTTTCCATTTCTTCCTCCAGGGCATTTTCTGAACCCATGTCTCCTGCATTGGCAGGCAGATTCTTTACACTGAGGCACCTGGGAAGCCCTTCTGCATGGTAGTCCTTTAAATAATTGAAAACATTAATGTCACCTGTGCTAATTAGTTTTTTCTTACCCAAGCAACCTCAGTTCTTCCATTGCCAAAGTTTCTTGACTCTACCATCCTGACCATTCACCTCTAGATATAATCTAGCATGTGAATATTATCTCAAAATGTGAAATTAAACAGTAAATCAGAACATTAGGTAAAGCCTGGTCCTCAAAACAGAGACAGTCATCTCCCTTGTTCTATATAGTATGCTCCTCTGATATAACATAAAATGATAATCACTACTCAGCAATTTGGTCACACTGTAGAGTCATTGTGAGCTTGCAAAAAATGATAAGTCCCCTTTTTAAAAGTTATTGGTTAGTCAGAGCACTTTAATTTGGTACTTAGTCAATGCTTCTGCTTGTTTTATTTCATTTTGGTCCAGAAATGGAGTTCACATTATCTTTCACCTTGCTAAATTTACTGTTCTGTCATTTCGGCCCATTGAAATAATTTTGAATGTTGTCCTTATCAACTCCTTTTATGTGATTTTAAAGAGAGTAATCTTCAAAACTGGATTTCATTTTGTGAAACAAATGCCATTTAAAAATTTTAAAATTTACATCATTATTATATTCTGTTCACAGTTTGTTGCCATGTCTCATACTTTATTTAACTTGGGAGAGTCTCTTTAAAGAGTGCTTAAAGATTGCTTACCATTGGGATTTGACTCTCTTTTGAAAGCCTGGTGCTTATATCTGAATGTAAAATCAGTTCTCTACATATGAACAACCTGCCACGATAGCCAAAATACATAAAAGGAGAGATCGGAGGTAATAGTCATAAAGTCAGAGTCAGTTTCTTTTCACAAAACAGATGAAGGATTTCACAAAACAAGGAAGGATTTCAGATTTTGGCCCCATACCCAATGAGTTTGAATCCCAGCTTCTTGGCTCCCTTGGTGGGTCATGCTGAGCCATTTGATCATCTTTGTGTTGCCTCATCTAAAAAGTATAGCCTTATAGGGATTGTGGAGGTGGATTATGTGAGACAATAGCTGTGGAAAAGCCTGGGCCCCAAATACCTAGCATTTAGTTGGTACTCAGTGTGCATTGTAGTGAAACAGACCCTGTCTTTTCACATTCATGATTTCTTCATCACTTCCATGAAGTCTTGAGATTCCTCTCTGTGTAATTGAGGCCTGAGAACCTGGTTCTGCCACTTAGGATGGGGCCCCTTGCTTTTTAGCCTCAACTGCCATATCTGTAAGAAGTAGATAATAAAATAGTACCTGTCCTACAGTGTTATATAGATTAAAGGAGATAGTCTTGTAAAGCACCCTTGGAGCATCTCCCACGGAGTCTATTGGGCAGAACATACTTTCCTAGATGGGGTCGGGGAGAGCAGAGGAGACTCCTATTGCCTTGGTCCACCAATGGTCACATTCTTTCTATGAGCTAACCAGCAGTAATATGAAATTACACCTGTTCTTTCAAGTCTCCTTTCTTATGACTTAGGAAATGTTTGTGATTGCTCCTTATATATTTAGAACAATTTTTGATATGATTATTCCTGTGCATTTGATTTTTTCCTTTCAGGGATGACTTTATGTATATAATTATATGTAATTTAATTATATATATAAATAAAGAGATATATGTAATTTAATTAATTTCAATTAATTAAATTTAAATGTTAAATTAAATTCCATAACCACACTGCAGTTTTTTTTTTCTTAAATATAATGATTAACACATTCCCTGAAATCCTCTCTCATTTATTCTCTATGTCCTGGACTGCACATTCAGTTCCATTTGAATTAAATAGAACAATATTCGACAAGAGCAGATGCTGGTGTAGAGTGATTTTCCAACCTACAGAGTTCTAGCATATGGAAAGCCCATGTGAGAGTGAAGGCTGATCTGATCTGAAGGGAAGGCTATTTGCTAGAGGGAATCCTGGTGGGCTTTGGCTTGAGAATCTTCTAATTCATTTCTTGTCTCCCCAGTACACTTCAGAAAGGTGCCTTTGGAAAGAAAGTGAGCAGAGGGTTTGCTCAGGTCAATGTCATTTGAAAAGTGTTTTGTTTCTATCCCTTGTGACTCACTTGTGAGTTCATCTGCTTTCAGCTGATAGTGGCTGTTCTAAACCAGGGCAGTTCCCCATTAACCTTACTGTGTCTTGACCCCTTTTTGACCTCCCAGTTGAATGTACAGTCATCAAGTTGTGTGACCTCCACGCTTCTTAAACATAGCACTTTAGTGGGAAATCAACATAGCATGTGGGTAAGCATTAAAGTAAAGCTCTGGAATCAAACAAAATGATCTAGATTTAAACACAGTTTGTCCTACCTCTGAACCTCCATTTCTTTATCTACAAAATAGGGATAATCATTGTGCCCACCTTTAAAGATTATCGTGATAATTAAAGTGATAATAGAGTATCTGGTTCAGAATATGTACTTAATAAATGTTGGTCATCATCCCTGTTATTATTTTATATAAGTATCTTATCTCCTAAACTTAGAGTTTTACTCTTCAAACAAGTATATGAACCACATGGGGAGATTGGTTAGTATGTTCTTCAATTATCTTTAAAAAAAATTACTAATTCTCACTCCTTCTCTGAGAAAATGAGGCCTACATGACATTAATGAATGTGTTTAATAAGAAAGACTCAATTGGCAGCAGTGTGTGGACAGTACTGGAAAGAGGCTGAAGATACGGAGAACTATTAGGACACTCTTGTTTTTGTTTATGTTGAACTAGGCAGAGGAGGGTAGAAAGAGAGGTGAGTATGAATATACAAGTTACTGGCTAGGTAGGACTTGGAGAACAGATTTAACTTGGGGGAGATCCAAAATGAGTGCAAGTTTGAGCTTCAGTGATGGGGAAGGTGTACATTCCAGTAAGACATATGGTAAGCACCAGAAAAGGAGACATTTCATAGTTTTGCATGTGTGTTGAATTTGACAACTAGTGAATACACAGTACTCAAAGCCTGAGGTTGAGCTGAGGCTGAGTGCAGACACGTTGTCTCGGATAAGTATGGAGAAAGGGGTGCAGAGAACCTAGGGCTGCAGACACAGATCTAGCTTGAGATAGTAAATTTACCAAAGAAGTGACATTCCCAGTGAACTCTTTGTCATAGTATCTAAGGGACAATTATACAAAAGGAAAAATGTCAGATACTGCAGAGATATCAAGGGACTTGAGGACCAGGATAGGAAAAGGTGATTAGATTCAGTTACTGTGACCTCATTGGTGATGGGACAGGGAGATAAGAAAGTGGCAATTGTCAGTTTACTAAATGTAAAGTGTGCACATTTTGCAGTGAGAGAACTGGCCTGAGAACCTGGTTCTGCCACTTAGGATGGGGCCCCTTGCTTTTTAGCCTCAACTGCCATATCTGTAAGAAGTAGATAATAAAATAGTACCTGTCCTACAGTGTTATATAGATTAAAGGAGATAGTCTTGTAAAGCACCCTTGGAGCATCTCCCACGGAGTCTATTGGGCAGAACATACTTTCCTAGATGGGGTGGGGGAGAGCAGAGGAGACTCCTATTGCCTTGGTCCACCAATGGTCACATTCTTTCTATGAGCTAACCAGCAGTAATATGAAATTACACCTGTTCTTTCAAGTCTCCTTTCTTATGACTTAGGAAATGTTTGTGATTGCTCCTTATATATTTAGAACAATTTTTGATATGATTATTCCTGTGCATTTGATTTTTTCCTTTCAGGGATGACTTTATGTATATAATTATATGTAATTTAGTTATATATATAAATAAAGAGATATATGTAATTTAATTAATTTCAATTAATTAAATTTAAATGTTTAATAGCTGAGTAATATTAATTAGTTGATTACTTTAATCAATTGAGTAATTTAATATTAATTATATGTAAATTAATTATATAAAGACATATATGTTTAAATTATATGTATTATTACATATTAATAATGTATATTATATATATTTAGTTTGTTTCTACCAATCTGATTTGACTGTCTTAGTAGTTTTCATAGTTTTTAATGTATTATCTTGGGATTTCGGCATGTGGGATCTTAGTTCCCCAGCCAGGGGTTGAACCCATGCCCCCTGCAAGGTAAGTGCAGAATCTTAACCACTGGATCACCAAGGAAGTCCACTCTTGGGATTTCTAAGTAAATAATATCCTCTTCATGTATGCATTGCATTATTAAAATCAAGTAAATATTGTCCATTTAATAATAGAAAAGACTTAAAAAACAACCAACATATCCTCTCATATAGACCATATAGAATAAGGCAGTGCTAGACGTAGCTATCCAGGATAATTCAGGTAGCATCCCTGATTTGGGTGCTCCCTTCCCAAAGGAAACCCCAAGTGCCCCAGAAAAGATTTGGTCACAGTGAGTCTCAGTACTGTCCACAAAGGGGTCAAACAGCAGGTCTTAGGATAGGTTGTTTCTTATAGTCACACTCCAGAAAGCCAGTGGGTTTTCCATAGTAAAGCCGTAGCAGTGGAATCATGTCTTGGTAATACTGACTTTCAGTTTGGCAAAGTTTCAAGTAGGTTCACTCTTGGTTTGTGGGACGGCTCCTGATGGGAGGAGATGTGATGATTCCATCTACTTCCTAGGCTGTGGTGAAGATTCTAGGACAGAATCCTTGGAAAGACAGGGTACAGTGCCTGAAACATAGAAAGTGCATGGTGTGCTTAGCTGCTTAGTCGTGTTTGACTCTTTGCGGCCCCATGGACTGTAGCCCACCAGGCTCTTCTGTCTATGGGACTCTCCAGGCAAGAACTGGAGTGGGTTACCATGCCCTTCTCCAGGAATCAAACTGGGGTCTCCTTCATTGCAGGAGGATTATTTACCCTTGCTCTGTAGCACATGTCATTTTCTTCCTGAATATGTGAAAAATTAAAAGTTGGCAATGTTAAGGATAGTAAATAAAAGATATTCATTTTCCTGCCATTTTAGAATTAGTTTTTCTTAGAGGAGGTGCTCAAATGCCTATGAAAAGAGTGTGAAAGATTTAAAAAGTCGTTGAGTGTGTTTTGCCTATGTTTTCCTCTAGGAGTTTTATAGTTCCTGGTCTTACATTTAGATCTTTAATCCATTTTGAGTTTATTTTTGTGTATGGTGTTAGAAAGTGTTCTAGTTTCATTCTTTTACAAGTGGTTGACCAGTTTTCCCAGCACCA
>NC_057419.1:104906321-105060783 GCF_019320065.1 Cervus canadensis
TTTTGCACAATGAAGGAAACTATAAGCAAGGTGAAAAGACAGCCTTCAGAATGGGAGAAAATAATAGCTAACGAAGCAACTGACAAAGAATTAATCTCCAAAATATACAAGCAGCTTATGCAGCTCAATATCAGAAAAATAAGTGGGCCAGTCAAAAACTGGGCCAAAGAACTAAACAGACATTTCTCCAAAGAAGACATACACATGGCTAACAAACATATGAAAAGATTCTCCTCATAACTCATTATCAGAGAAATGCAAATCAAAACCACAGTGAGGTACCATCTCATGCTGGTCAGAATGGCTGCTATCAAAAAGTCTACAAGCAATAAATGCTGGAGAGGGTGTGGAGGAAAGGGAACCCTCTTACACTCTTGGTGGGAATGCAAACTAGTACAGCCACTATGGAGAAGTGTGGAGATGCCTTAAAACCTAGAACTAGAACTGCCATACAACCCAGCAATCTCACCGCTGAGCATACACACTGAGGAAACCACAATTGAAAGAGACACATGTACCCCAAAGTTCATCACAGCACTGTTTACAATAGCTAGGACATGGAAGCAACCTAGATGTCCATTGGCAGACAAATGGATAAGAAAGCTATGGTACATATACCCAATGGAATATTACTCAGCTATTAAAAAGAATACATTTGACTCAATTCTAATGAGGTGGATGAAACTGGAGCCTATTATACAGAGTGAAGTAAGTCAGAAAGAAAAACACCAATACAGTATATTAACACATATATATGAAATTTAGAAAAGTGGTAGTGATGACCCTATACACAAGACAGCAAAGGAGACACAGATATAAAAAACAGACTTTTGGACTCTGTGGGAGAAGGTGAGGGTGGGATGTTTTGAGAGACTAGCACTGAAACAATGTATATTACCATATGTGAAACAGATGACCAGTCCAAGTTCAGTGCATGAAACAGGACACCCAAAGATGGTGCACTGGGACAACCCAGAGGGATGGGATGGGGAGGGAGGTAGGAGAGGGATTCATGATGGGGGACACATGTACACCCATGGCTGATTCATGTCAATGTATGGCAAAAACCACCACAATATTGTAAAGTAATTAGTCTCCAATTAAATCACCTTTTATTTAAAAACGTGGTTGAGGATCTCTGGAGCCTCAGCTACCCCAGCCCTTGCAGGAGGCATCCATTGTGTAAGTAGATCAGATAATCATAGTCACTTAAAACTTACATGTGTGCATTGTGCGCACCCCTCCACACCTGCCTGGCCTGGGCAGATCCACTCTCCCACCTCAATGCAACTAGAAGCCTCCATCTATATTAGTGCACAGATAATCTTTAAGAGAGAGCGTGCCGGCTGCAACGGACCACGCATGAGCTACCCCTCGCCCAAGGTCAGGGGCCGGCGACTAAGAGCGCCAGGCTGCAACGGCACAGGAACAGCCGAGGAACTACCCCACGTCCGAGGTCAGGGGCGGCAGCCGGGAGGAGCTACCCCCACGCCCGAGGTCAGGGGCTGCGGCCGGGAGGAGCTACACCACGCCCGAGGTCAGGGGCGGTGGCCGGGAGGAGCTACCCAATGCCCGAGGCCAGGGGCGGCAGCCGGGAGGAGCTACCCAACGCCTGAGGCCAGGGGCTGAGGCCGGGAGGAGCTACCCCACGCCCCAGGTCAGGGGTGGTGGCCGCGAGGAGCTACCCAATGCCCGAGGCCAGGGGCGGCAGCCGGGAGGAGCTACCCAACGCCCGAGGCCAGGGGCGGCAGCCGGGAGAAGCTACCCAATGCCCCAGGTCAGGGATGGCGGCCGGGAGGAGCTACCCAACTTCCGAGGCCAAGGGCGGCAGCCAGGAGGAGCTACCCTACGCCCGAGGTCAGGGGTGGTGGCGAAGAGGAGCTACCCCACACCCGAGGCCGGGGCGGAGGCCGGGAGGAGCTACCCAACACCCGAGGCCAGGGGCGGAGGCCGGGAGGAGCTTACCCAACTCCGAGGCAAGGGCGGGCAGCCGGGAGGAGCTAACCCAACTTCGAGGCCCGGGGTGGCGGCCCGGGAGGGAGCTACCCAACGCCCGAGGCCAGGGGCGGCAGCGAGAGGAGCTTACCCCAAAGCCCGAGGCAGCGGTGGCGGCCGGGAGGAGCTACCAAGCCGAGTCCAGGGGGAGGCCGGGAGGAGCTACCCAACGCCCAAGGCCAGGGGCGGAGGCCGGGAGGAGCTACCCAACTTCCGAGGCCAAGGGCGGCAGCCGGGAGGAGCTACCCAACTTCCGAGGCCCGGGGTGGCGGCCGGGAGGAGCTACCCAACGCCCGAGGCCAGGGGCGGCAGCCGAGAGGAGCTACCCCAAGCCCGAGGCCAGGGGTGGCGGCCGGGAGGAGCTACCCAATGCCCGAGGCCAGGGGCGGAGGCCGGGAGGAGCTACCCAATGCCCGAGGCCAGGGGCGGAGGCCGGGAGGAGCTACCCCACGCCCCAGGTCAGGGGCGGCGGCCGCGAGGAGCTACCCAACTTCCGAGGCCAAGGGCAGCAGCCCGGAGGAGCTACCCAACGCCCGAGGCCAGGGGTGGAGGCCGGGAGGAGCTACCCAATGCCCCAGGTCAGGGATGGCGGCCGGGAGGAGCTACCCCATGCCCGAGGCCCGGGGCAGCGGCCGGGAGGAGCTACCCCATGCCCGAGGCCAGGGGCGGCGGCTGGGAGGAGCCACCCCAAGCCCCAAGTCAGGGGTGGCGGCCTGGAGGAGCTACCCCACGCCCGAGGCCAGGGGCGGCGGCCAGGAGGAGCTACCCAACGTCCGAGGCCCGGGGCAGCGGCCGGGAGGAGCTACCCAATGCCCGAGGCCAGGGGCGGAGGCCGGGAGGAGCTACCCAATGCCCGAGGCCAGGGGCGGTGGCCGAGAGGAGCTACCCCAAGCCCGAGGCCAGGGGCGGTGGCCGGGAGGAGCTACCCAACACCCGAGGCCATGGGCGGAGGCCGGAAGGAGCTACCCAACGTCCGAGGCCCGGGGCGGCGGCCTGGAGGAGCTACCCCACGCCCGAGGCCAGGGGCAGAGGCCGGGAGGAGCTACCCATTGCCCAAGGCTAGGGGTGGAGGCCGGGAGGAGCTACCCCATGCCTGAGGCCAGGGATGGTGGCCGAGAGGAGCTACCCAATGCCCGAGGCCAGGGGTGGTGGCGGAGAGGAGCTACCCCAAGCCCGAGGCCAGGGGTGGTGGCGGAGAGGAGCTACCCCATGCCTGAGGCCAGGGTCAGCGGCAGAGAGGAGCTATCACACGCCCAAGATCAGGGGTAGCTGCCGAGAAGAGCTATCCCACGTCCAAGGAGCAGCGGCTGTGCAGGCGCAGGAGGGCAGAGAGGAGCTACTCGACCTTCAAGGTCAGGAGGGGCAGCCATGAGGAGTTACTCCTCATCCAAGGTAAGAAAAACCCAAGTAAGAGGTAGATGTTGCCAGAGGGCGTCAAAGAGCAGGCACACTAAAAACATAATCACAGAAAACTAGTCTATCTGATCACACAGACCACAGTCTTGTCTAACTCAATGAAACTAAGCCATGCCATGTGGGGCCACCCTAGATGGACGATCATGGTGGAGAGGTCTGACAGAATGTGGTCCACTGGAGAAGGGAATGGCAAACCATTTCAGTATTCTTACCTTGAGAACCCCATGAATAGTATGAAAAGGCAAAATGATAGGATCCTGAAAGAGGAACTCCCCAGGTCGGTAGGCACTTGATATGCTACTGGAGATCAGTGGAGAAATAACTGCAGAAAGAATGAAGGGATGGAGCCAAAGCAAACACAATACCCAGTTGTGGATGGACTGGTGATAGAAGCAAGGTCCGATGCTGTAAAGAGCAATGTTGCATAGGAACCTGGAATGTTACGTCCATGAATCAAGGCAAATTGGAAGTGGTCAAACAGGAAATGGCAAGAGTGAATGTCGACACTCTATGATTCAGCGAACTAAAATAGACTGGAATGGGTGAATTTAATTCAGATGACCATTATATCTACTACTGTGGGTAAAAATCCCTTAGAAGAAATGGAGTAGCCATCATGGACAAAAAAAAAAAAGAGTCCGAAATGCAGTACTTGGATGCAATCTCAAAAATGACAGAATGATCTCTGTTCGGTTCCAAGGCAAACCATTCAGCATCATGGTAATCCAAGCCTATGCCCCAACCAGTAACGCTGAGCAAGCTGAAGTTGAATGGTTCTATGAAGACCTACAAGAACTTTTAGAACTAAAACCCAAAAAAGACATCCTTTTTATTATAGGGGACTGGAATGCAAAAGTAGGAAGTCAAGAAACACCTGGAGTAACAGGCAACTTTGGCCTTGGAGTACAGAATGAAGCAGGGCAAAGGCTAATAGAGTTTTGCCAAGAGAACACACTGGTCATAGCAAACACCCTCTTCAAACAACACAAGAGAAGACTCTTCACATGGACATCACCAGATGGTCAATACTGAAATCAGATTGATCATATTCTTTGCAGCCAAAGATGGAGAAGCTCTATACAGTCAGCAAAAACAAGACTGGAAGCTGACTGTGGCACAGAACATGAACTCCTTATTGCCAAATTCAGACTTATAATGAAGAAAGTAGGGAAAGTCATTAGACCATTCAGCATGACCTAAATTAAATCCCTTATGACTATCCAGTGGAAGTGAGAAATAGATTTAAGGGACTAGACCTGATAGACAGAGTGCCTGATGAACTATGGACAGAGATTTGTGACATTGTACAGGAGACAGGGATCAAGATCATCCCCATGGAAAAGAAAAGCAAAAAGGCAAAATGATTGTCTGAGGAGGCCTTACAAATAGCTGTGAAAAGAAAAGTGAAAAGCAAAGGAGAAAAGGAAAGATATTCCCATTTGAATTCAGAGTTCCAGAGAATAGCAAGGAGAGATAAGAAAGCCTTACTCAGAGATCAGTGCAAAGAAATAGAGGAAAACAACACAATGGGAAAGACTAGAGATCTCTTCAAGAAAATTAGAGATACCAAGGGGACATTTCATGCAAAGATTGGTTTGATAAAGGACAGAAATGGTATGGACTTAACAGAAGCAGAAGATATTAAGAAGAGGTGGCAAGAATACACAGAAGGACTGTACAAAAAAGATCTTCATGATCCAGATAATCACAATGGTGTGATCACTCACCTAGAGCCAGACATCCTGGAATGTGAAGTCAGGTGGGCCTTAGAAAGCATCACTACGAACAAAGCTATTGGAGATGGTGGAATTCCAGTTGAGCTATTTCAAATCCTGAAACATGATGCTGTGAAAGTGGTGCACTCAATATGCCATCAAATATGCAAAACTCAGCAGTGGCCATAGGACTGGAAAAGGTTAGTTTTCATTCCAATCCCAAAGAAAGGCAATTCCAAAGAATGCTCAAACTACTGCACAATTGCACTCATCTCACACGCTAGTAAAGTAATGCTCAAAGTTCTCCAAGCCAATCTGTATAATGGGCTCAAGATGGGGAATACATGTAAATCCATGGCTTATTCATGTCAATATATGGCAAAAACCACTACAATATTGTAAAGTAGTTAGCCTCCAACTAATAAAAATAAATGGGAAAAATAAAATTCTCCAAGCCAGGCTTCAGCAATATGTGAACTGTGAACTTGCAGATGTTCAAACTGGTTTTAGAAAAGACAGAGGAACCAGAGATCAAATTGCCAACATCCACTGGATCATCGAAAAAGCAAAAGAGTTCCAGGAAAACATCTATTTCTGCTTTATTGACAATGCCAAAGCCTTTGACTGTGTGGATCGCAATAAACTGTGGAAAATTCTGAAAGAGGTGAGAATACCAGACCATCTGACCCACCTCTTGAGAAACCTATATGCAGGTCAGGAAGCAACAGTTACAACTGGACATGGAACAACAGACTGGTTCCACATAGGAAAAGGAGTATGTCAAGGCTCTATATTGTCACCCTGTTTATTTAATTTATATGCAGAGTATATCATGAGAAATGCTGGGCTGGAAGAAGCACAAGCTGAAATATCAATAACCTCAAATATGCAGATGACACCACCCTTATGGCACAAAGTGAAGAGGAACTAACGAGCGTCTTGATGAAAGTGAAAGAGGAGAGTGAAAGAGTTGGCTTAAAGCTCAACATTCATAAAACTAAGATCATGGCATTTGGTCCCATCACTTCATGGGAAACAGATGGGTAAACAATGGCAGCAGTGTCTGACTTTATTTTTGGGGGCTCCAAAATCACTGCAGATGGTGATTGCAGCCATGAAATTAAAAGACACTTACTCCTTGGAAGGAAAGTTATGACCAACCTAGACAGCATATTAAAAATCAGAGACATTACTTTGCCAACAAAGGTTTGTCTAGTCAAGGCTATGGTCTTTTCAGTGGTCATGTATGGATGTGAGAGCTGGACTGTGAAGAAAGCTGAGTGCCGAAAAATTGATGCTTTTGAACTGTGGTGTTGGAGAAAACTCTTGTGAGTCCCTTGGACTGAAAGGAGATCCAACCAGTCCATCCTAAAGGAGATCAGTCCTGGGTGTTCATTGGAAGGACTGATGCTGAAACTGAAACTCCAATACTTTGGCCACCTCATGCGAAGAGTTGATTCATTGGAAAAGACCCTGATGCTGGGAGGGATTGGGGGCAGGAGGAGAAGGGGATGACAGGATGAGATGGCTGGATGGCATCACTGACTCGATGGGCATGAGTTTGACTAAACTCTGGGAGTTGGTGATGGACAGGGAGACCTGGCGTGCTGCAGTTCATGGGGTCGCAAAGATTTGGACATGACTGAGCGACTGAACTGAACTGAACTGAATCTTTCAGAATTGTTTCCTTTCAGAAACAGGGATCATGCTGTCCATATGAACTTTTCTAATTTGTCCTTTTTTGATATAAATTTATTTATGTTAATTGGAGGCTAATTACTTTACAATATTGTGGTGGTTTTGCAATACACTGACATGGATCTGCCACAGGTGTACATGTGTTCCCTATCCTGAACCCCCCTCCCACCTCCCTCCCCATCCCATCCCTCTGGGTCACCCCAGTGCACCAGCCCCAAGCACCCTGTCTCATGCATCAAACCTGGACTGCCGATCGTTTTCACATACGATAATATACATGTTTCAATGCCATTCTCCCAAATCATCCCACCCTCTCCCTCTCCCACAGAGTCCAAAAGACTGTTTTATACATCTGTGTCTCTTTTGCTGTCTCGCATGTGGGGTTATCATTACCACCTTTCTAAATTCCATATATATGCATTACTATACTGTATTGGTGTATTCCTTTCTGACTTACTTCACTGTGTATAATAGGCTTCAGTTTCATCCACCTCATTAGAAATGATTCAAATGTATTCTTTTTAATGGCTGAGTAATATTCCATTGGGTATATGTACCACATCTTTCTTATCCATTCATCTGCTGATGGAGTTCTAGGTTGCTTCCATGTCCTTGCTATTATAAACAGTGCTGCGGTGAACATTGGGGTACATGCGTGTCTTTCATTGTAATGTCTTTTTTTTTTTTAGGGGTTTCTTTTTTTTTTTTTTTTTTTTTAGTTGGAGGCTAATTACTTCACAACATTTTAGTGGGTTTTGTCATACATTTATATGAATCAGCCATAGAGTTACACGTATTCCCCATCCCGATCCCCCCTCCCACCTCCCTCTCCACCCGATTCCTCTGGGTCTTCCCAGTGCACCAGGCCTGAGCACTTGTCTCATGCATCCCACCTGGGCTTTAGAAAGATGGTAATGATAACCCTATATGCAAAACAGAAAAAGAGACAGAAGTACAGAACAGACTTTTGAACTCTGTGGGAGAAGGTGAGGGTGGGATGTTTCAAAAGAACAGCATGTATATTATCCATGTGTGTCTTTCAGTTCTGGTTTCCTTGGTGTGTATGCCCAGCAGTGGGATTGCTGGGTCATATGGCAGTTCTATTTCAGTTTTTTAAAGAATTTCCACACTGTTCTCCATAGTGGCTGTACTAGTTTGCATTCCCACCAACAGTGTAAGAGGGTTCCCTTTTCTCCACACCCTTTCCAGCATTTATTGCTTGTATATTTTTGGATAGCAGCCATTCTGACTGGCATGAGATGGTACCTCATTCTGGTTTTGATTTGCATTTCTCTGATAATGAGTGATGTTGAGCATCTTTTCGTGTGTTTGTTAGCCATATGTATGTCTTCTTTGGAGAAATGTCTGTTTATTTCTTTGGCCCATTTTTTGATTAGGCCATTTATTTTTCTGGAATTGAGCTGCAGGAGCTGCTTGTATATTTTTGAGATTAGTTCTTTGTCAGTTGCTTCATTTGCTATTATTTTCTCCTATTCTGAAGGCTGTCTTTTCACCTTGCTTATAGTTTCCTTTGTTGTGCAAAAGCTTTTAAATTTAATTAGGTCCAATTTGTTTATTTTTGCTTTTATTTCCAATATTCTGGGAGGTGGGTCATAGAGGATCCTGCTGTGATTTATGTCAGAGAACGTTTTGCCTATGTTTTCCTCTAGGAGTTTTATAGTTTCTGGTCTTATGTATAGATCTTTAATCCATTTTGAATTTATTTTTGTGTATGGTGTTAGATAGTGTTCTAGTTTCATTGTTTTACAAGTGGTTGACCAATTTTCTCAGCACTACTTGTTAAAGAGATTGTCTTTTCTCCATTGTGTATTCTTGTCTCCTTTGTCAAAGATAAGGTGTCCATAGGTGCTTGGATTTATCTCTGGACTTTCAGTTTTGTTCCATTGATCTATATGTCTGTCTTTTGCCAGTATCATGCTGTCTTGATGACTGTAGTTTTGTAGCAGAGCCTGAAATCAGGTAGGTTGATTCCTCTAGTTCCATTCTTCTTTCTCAAGATTGCTTTGGCTATTCGAGATTTTTTAATTTCCATACACATTGTGAAATTATTTGTTCTAGTTCTCTGAAAAATATCGTTGGTAGCTTGATAGGGATTGCATTGAATCTTTAGATTGCTTTGGGTAGTATACTCCTTTTCAATACATTGATTCTTTCCATCCATGAACATGGTATATTTCTCCATCTATTTGTGTCCTCTTTGATTTCTTTCATCAGTGTTTTATAGTTTTCTATATATAGGTCTTTTGTATCTTTAGGTAGATATATTCCTAAGTATTTTTTTTCTTTTCGTTGCAATGGTGAATTGAATTGTTTCCTTAATTTCTCTTTCTATTTTCTCATTGTTAGTGTATAGGAATGCAAGGAATTTCTGTGTGTTAATTTTATATGCTGAAACTTTACTGTATTCATTGATTAACTCTAGTAATTTTCTGGTTTTGTCTTTAGGGTTTTCTGTATAGAGGATCATGTTATTGGAAAGAGTGAGAGGTTTACTTCTTATTTTCCAATCTGGATTCCTTTTATTTCTTTTTCTGCTCTGCTTGCTGTGGCCAAAACTTCCAAAACTATGTTGAATAGTAGTGGTGAGAGTGGTCACCCTTGTCTTGTTCCTGACTGTAGGGGAAATACTTTCAATTTTGCATCATTGAGGATAATGTTTGCTGTGGGTTTGTCCTATATAGCTTTTATTATGTTGAGGTATGTTACTTCTATACCTGCTTTCTGGAGGGTTTTTTTTTTTTATTATTATAAATGGATGTTGAATTTTGTCAAAGGCTTTCTCTGCATCTATTAAGATAACCATATGGTTTTTATCTTTTAATTTGTTAATGTGGCGTATTACATTGGTTGATTTGCGGATATTGAAGAATCCTTGCATCCCTGGGATAAAGCCCACTTGGTCATGATGTATTATCTTTTTAATATGTTGTTGAATTCTGTTTGCAAGAATTTTCTTAAGGATTTTTGCATCTATGTTCATCAGTGATATTGGCCTGTAGTTTTATTTTTTCTGGCATCTATGTCGGGTTTTGGTATTAGGGTGATGGTGGCCTCATAGACTGAGTTTGGAAGTTAAACTTCCTCTGGAATTTTCTGGAAAAGTTTGAGTAGGATAGGTGTTAGCTTTTCGCTAAATTTGGAACTTGGGTGACTATTTCCTTCCCCATTTTAGGGAAGTTTTCGACTATTGTCTCCTCAAGTATTTTCTCATGGTCTTTCTTTTTGTCTTCTTCTGGGACTCCTATGATTCAAATGTTGGGGCATTTAACATTGTCCCAGAGGTCTCTGGCATTGCCCTCATTTCTTTTAATTTAAAAAAAAAATTTTTTCCCTCTCTTCTTCATTTATTTCTACCATTCTGTCTTCTACCTCACTTATCCTATCTTCTGCCTCCATTATTCTACTGCTGGTTCCCTCCAGAGTGTTTTTTATCTCATTTATTGCATTATTCATTATATATTGACTCTTTTTTAAATTTATTCTAGGTCCTTGTTAAACATTTCTTGCAGCTTGTCAATCCTTGTCTCCAAGCTATTTATCTGTAACTCAGTTTTGTTCTCAAGATTTTGGATCATTTTCACTATCATTATTTGGAATTCTTTATCAGGTAGGTTCCCTATCACTTCCTCTTTTGTTTGGTTTGGTGGACATTTATCCTGTGCCTTTACCTGCTGAGTATTTCTCTGCTTTTTCATCTTGTTTATATTGCTGTATTTGGGGTGGCCTTTCTGTATTCTGACAGTTTGTGGTTCCTCTTTTTTGTAGAGGTTCCTCGCTATGGGTGGTGTTGGATGGGTGGCTTGTCAAGGTTTCCTGGTTAGGGAAGCTTGTGTCAGTGTTCTGGTGTGTGGAGCTGGATTTCTTCCTTCTGGAGTGCAATGAAGTGTCCAGTAGTGAGTTTTGAGATGTCAGTGGGTTTGGTGTGACTTTGGATAGCCTGTATATTGAAGCTCAGGGCTATGTTCCTGTGTTGCTGGAGAATTTGTGTGCTATGTCTTGCCCTGGAAAGTGTTGGCTCTTGGGTGGTGCTTGGTTTCAGTGTAGGTATGGAGGCTTTTGATGAGATTCTATCAATTAATGTTCCCTGGAGTCAGGAGTTCTCTGGTGTTCTCAGGTTTTGGAGTTAAGCCTCCTGCCTCTGGTTTTCAGTCTTATTCTTACAGTAGCCTCAAGACTTCTCCATCCATACAGCACTGATTATAAAACATTTAGATTAATAATGAAGTTTCTCCACAGTGAGGGACACCCAGAGAGGTACACAGAGTTACATGGAGAAGAGAAGAGGGAGGAAGGAGATAGAAGTGACCAGGAGGAGAAGAGGGGGAATCAGAATGGGAGAGAGCAAGCTAGCCAGTAATCACTTCCCTATGTGCTCTCCACAGTCTGGACCCCTCAGAGATGTTCATAGAGTTACACAGAGAAGAAAAGAGGTAGGAAAGAGACAGAGGTGGCCAGAAGGAGAAAAGGGGGAATCAAAAGGAGAGAGACAGATACAGCCAGTAATCAGTTCCCTAAGTGTTCCCCACAGCCCAGAACAGACAAAAAGATTCACAGAGTTGGGTAAAGAAGAGAAGGGGGAGGGAGGAGAAGGAGGTGACCTGGTGGAGAAAAAGGAGGGTCTAAAGGGCGAGAGAGCAATCAAGCCAGTAATTTCACTTCCAAGTAAAAAATGGGTACTGAAGATTGGGTTCTTAAAGGTACAAAATTGATAACAAATACCAAAAAGCAAAGATTAAAAATCTATAGCAGAGTTTAGAGTCTCAAAATACAATATTAAAAAAAAACAAAGTTACAAAAATTATAAAATGTATATATAGGAAGTTTGCTTTAAAAATAGGGTCTTTTTTTTTTTTTTTGCAGGGTCATAGTATGTTATAAAAATGAAAATTAAAGGAGTAAGAGAGGACTTAATTTTTTTTAAATGATAATAGTAAAAATATATCTAGGAATTTCTCTGGAGCTGTTGCAGACAGTGTGGAGTCAGTTCATTTTCAGATAGTTCCTTGATTCGGTGTATACTTCTCAAGATCTGTAGGCCCCTTCCTATGTAGTCAGTGCTAACTACAGGGTTTTAAGCTGTTGCACCTGTCACTTCCAAAGAGGTTCCCTCTGTTTATTTTAGCTTCTTCTGTTTGCTGATTTCTTCAGTGTCTAATTTCCGCCCTGACACAAGGGGCTGTGGTGGTCACTTTTTTAGGCTTACTTGTTAAGTCGTGCTGTGGGGAGGGAGGAACACTGCAAACAAATATCCCTGGCGTGTGTAGGGAGTGCTCACAGTGTTTCAGCCACACTGGGTTTGCCCCTGCTCACTGCATGTGTGCTTTCATGGTCTACAGAGCTCTAGGTTGCTCTGCCAGGGCACTGTCTGAGGTGGACCCTGAGTTGTGTGCTTTTCCCAGGTCTCAGCTGCTCAGGTTCAGATTCTCAGGTACTCCCCAGTGGCACAGACTCAGTTGGCCTGCGTTTTGTGCCCTTCCCAGGTCCGAGCATCTCAGGTGACCAGGTGCTTGGTGAGTGCAGTCACCCCCAGGTTGGGGGGGTGCATCTGATTGCCTCCCCTGTCCCAGCTGCTCAGTTTTCTGGGTGTATAATGGGCGTGTCTTCTCACATGTGCTTGTGTGTCTCTTCTGGGGAGCTGATCTTTGGCTGCAACCCTCGTGGTGGGTATCAGCCATCCAGAATCCCAAGAAGTCTTGGTTAGCAATTAAGCCTGCTTGCAGTTTGATAGAGGATGCCTCTCTGGGTCTGCGATTGCTCCTTTCCAGCTATGACTGCCCCCGCCTGCTTTTCTCTGGTGGGGCATGGGCTGGTCTGCAGCTGGCTAGCTCTGCTCAGTCCTTTGTTCTGTGAGCGGGCCTGGCAGTGTCTTAGATTAAGGCTTTTCACCAGATAGTTCTCTCTCTCTCTCTTTTATTTCCCCTCTCTCTCTGGCTATCCCACAGTCTGGGTTGCTATATCAGGTTAGTTCCCTCAGGTTTCCCTCAGGACATTCAGGCCTGGTCCTTTCCATAAGCAATGCAGCCCATGGCTCCCTGTCCAGCCCCCGATTGCTAGTGGTGGATGCGAGCTTCTGGGCTGCTTTTCCATTGGGAGTTGCTGTTATGCACATAATCTGTGGGTTTTAATTATTTATTTATTTATTTTTTCCTCCCGGTTATGTTGCCCTATGAGATTCCAAGACTTGCCACAGACCCGCCGGTGAGAGTGTTTCCTGGTGTTTGGACACCTCTCTTTTTTTAAGACTCCATTTCCAGGACAGATCTCCATCCCTACCTCTTTTGTCTCTCATTTTATCTTTTATATTTTGTCCTACCTCCTTTCAAAGACAATGGGCTGCCTTTCTGGGTGCCTGATGTCCTCTGCCAGAATTCAGTAGTTGTTTTGTGGAATTTGCTCGGCATTCAAATGATCTTTTGATGAATTTGTGGGGGAGAAAGTGGTCTCCCCGTCCTATTCCTCCAACATCTTAGGACTGCCCCTAATTTGTTCTTACCTGAAATATTCCACCACAATCCTTCCAGATCAATAGCTGTATCTTGTATTAATATTACATTTTAAAATTCAATGTTCTTACCCATGTAAAAAAATGTATTGAGTGCAACTGGGAAGTGCTGATTTTACAATTTAACTTTCCCATGATTATCTAGCTTTCTCACAGCATTAATCTTAGTACTTTATTCAGTTCTGTCAGTTCTTGATCGAAAATCATATGGTTTTAATTTGGTAGTTTTATAATTTCACTCTAGTATACCCTATGAGAAGTATCTCTCATTACTCTTTAATTTCGTTTTGTGAATGAACGCCCTGAAACTGACACAAGGTGACTCTGTAAGTTTGAATTAATTTTAAGCTAAATTTAATGTGCTTCAAAGCCACCTCTGTCTAGCAGTGACCATCTTTGGCAGCATAGAGGTAGAATATTTCTAATGTAAATGAAATAAAAATCAACATCTTAAATTCATTATCTTGTTTTACAGAAATGGAGATATATGCATTGATTCAGTTTGGTTCAGTCACTCAGTTGTATCCAACACTTTGCAACCCCATGAACCGCAGCACACCAGGCCTCCCTGTCCATCACCAACTCCCAGAGTCCATCCAAACTCACGTCCATTGAGTCAGTGATGCCATCCAACCATCTCATCCTCTGTCATCCCCTTCTCCTCCTGCCTTCAACCTTTCCCAACATCAGAATCTTTACAAATAAATCAGCTCTTCACATCAGGTGTCCAAAGTATTGGAGTTTCAGTTTCAACATCAGTCCTTCCAATGAACACCCAGGACTGATCTCCTTTAGGATGGAATGATTGGATCTCCTTGCAGTCCAAGGGACTCTCAAGAGTCTTCTCCAACACCACAGTTCAAAAGCATCAATTCTTCTGTGCTCAGCTTTCTTTATAGTCCAACTCTCACATCCATACATGACTACTGGAGAAAACATAGCCTTGACTAGATGGACCTTTGTTGACAAAGTAATATCTCTGCTTTTTAATATGCTGTCTAGTTTGGTCATAACTTTCCTCCCAAGGAGTAAACGTCTTTTAATTTCATGGCTGCAGTCACCATCTGCAGTGATTTTGGAGCCCAAAAAAATAAAGTCTGACACTGTCTCCACTGTTTCCCCATCTATTTGCCATGAAGTGATGGGACCGGATGCCATGGTCTTAGTTTTATGAATGTTGAGCTTTAAGCCAACTTTTTCGCTCTCCTGTTTCACTTTCATCAAGAGGCTCTTTAGTTCTTCTTCACTTTCTCCCATAAGGGTGGTGTCATCTGAATATCTGAGGTTATTGATATTTCTCCCGGCAATCTTGATTCCAGCTTGCCTCATCCAGCCCAGCGTTTCTCCTGATGTGCTCTGCATATAAGTTAAATAAGCAGGGTGACAATATACAGCCTTGACGTACTCCTTTTCCTATTTGGAACCAGTCTGTTTGTTGTTCCATGTACAGTTCTAACTGTTGTTTCCAGACCTGCATACAGGCTTCTCAAGAGGCAGGTCAGGTGGTCTGGCATTCCCATCTCTTTCAGAATTTTCCACAGTTTATTGTGATCCACACAGTCAAAGGCTTTGGTGTAGTCAGTAAAGCAGAAATAGATGTTTTTTGGGAACTCTCTTGCTTTTTTGATGATCCAGTGGATGTTGGCAATTTGATCTCTGGTTCCTCTGCCTTTTCTAAAACCAGCTTGAGCATCTGGAAGTTCATGGTTCACATATTGCTGAAGCCTGGCTTGGAGAATTTTGAGAATTATATTACTAGCGTGTGAGATGAGCCCAATTGTGAGGTAGTTTGAGCATTCTTTGGCATTGCTTTTCTTTGGGATTGGAATGAAAATTGACCTTTTCCAGTCCTGTGGCCACTGCTGAGTTTTCCAAATTTGCTGGCATATTGAGTGCAGCAGTTTCACAGCATCATCGTTTAGGATTTGAAATTGCTCAAGTGGAATCCCATCACCTCCACTAGCCTTGTTCATAGTGATACTTCCTAAGGCCCACTTGACTTCACATTCCAGGATGTCTGACTCTAGGTGAGTGATCACACCATCATGATTATCTGATCATGAAGATCTTTTTTGTATAGTTCTTCTGTGTATTCTTGCCATCGCTTCTTAATGACTTCTGCTTCTGTTAGGTCCATACCATTTCTGTCCTTTATTGGGCCCATCTTTGCATGAAATGTCCCCTTGGTATCTCTAATTTTCTTGAAGAGATCTCTAGTCTTTCCTATTCTATTGTATTTCTCTATTTCTATGCATTGATCGCTGAGGAAGGCTTTCTTTTCTCTCCTTGCTATTCTTTGGAACTCTGCATTCAAATGAGTATATCTTTCCTCTTCTCCTTTGCTTTTCTCTTCTTTTCACAGCTATTTGTAATGCCTCCTCAGACAGCCATTTTGCTTTTTTGCATTTGTTTTCCTTGGGGATGGTTTTGATCCCAGCTTCCTGTACAATGTCAAGAATATCCGTCCATAGTTCATCAGGCACTCTGTCAGATCTAGTCCCTTAAATCTATTTCTCACTTCCACTGTATAGTCATAAGGGATTTGATTTAGGTAATACCTGAATGGTCTAGTGGTTTTCCCCACTTTCTTCAATTTAAGTCTGAATTTGGCAATAAGGAGTTCATGATCTGAGCCACAGTCAGCTCCCAGCCTTGTTTTTGCTGACTGTATAGAGCTTCTCCATTTTGGCTGCAAAGAATATAATCAATCTGATTTTGGCGTTGACCATCTGGTGATGTCTGTGTGTAGAGTCCTCTCTTGTGTTGTTTGAAGAGGGTGTTTGCTATGACCGGTGCGTTCTCTTGGCAAAATTCTATTAGCCTTTGCCCTGCTTCATTCTGTACTTCAAGGCCAAATTTGCCCACTACTCCAGGTGTTTCTTGACTTCCTACTTTTGCATTCCAGTCCCCTATAATGAAAAGGACATCTTTTTTTCGGTGTTAGTTCTAAAAGGTCTTGTAGGTCTTCATAGAACCCTTCAACTTCAGCTTCTTCAGTGTTACTAGTCAGGGCATAGACTTGGATTACCATGATATTGAATGGTTTGCCTTGGAAACAAACAGAGATCATTCTGTCATTTTTGAGATTGCATCCAAGTACCACATTTCAGACTGTTGTTGACTCTGATGGCTACTCCACTGCTTCTAAGGGATTCCTGCCCACAGTAGTAGATACAATGGTCATCTGAGTTAAATTCACCCATTCCAGTCCATCTTAGTTTGCTGATTCCTAGAATGTTGACATTCACTCTTGCCATCTCCTGTTTGACCACTTCCAATTTGCCTCCATTCATGGACCTAACATTCCAGATTCCTATGCAATATTGCTCTTACAGCATCGGACCTTGCTTCTATCACTAGTCCCATACACAACTGGGTATTATTCTTGCTTTGGCTCCATCCCTTCATTCTTTCTGCAGTTATTTCTCCACTGATCTCCAGTAGCATATTGGGCACCTCCCAACCTGGGGAGTTCATCTTTCAGTGTCCTATCTTTTTGCCTTTTCATACTGTTCATGGGATTCTCAAGGCAAGAATACTGAAGTGGTTTGCCATTCCCTTCTGCAGTGGACCACATTCTATCAGGCCTCTCTACCATGTCTTGGTTGGTCCCACACAGCATGGCTTAGTTTCATTGAGTTAGACAAGCCATGATCCGTGTGCTTATATTGGCTAGTTGTCTGTGATTGTAGTTTCAGTCTGTTTGCCTTCTGATTCCCTCTCTCAGCGCCTACCCTCTTATTTGGGTTTCTCTTACCTTGGATGTGAGGTATGTCTTCATGGCTGCTCCAGCAAAGCACAGCTGCTGCTCTGCTCCTTGGACATGGGGCAGCTCCTCTCGGCCGCTCTTGTGCCATCGCACGAATTCAAAGCTTTGCTAAATCCCTCAGCAGCACTCTATAGCTTGATTTCATAGCTTCTTGAAGGTACTTTGTTGTTGTTATTCAAAGACCAGATGTTATCTGACTTTTAGAGGTGAGAGAATTAAAAATGTAGAGAAATTGAGAGGTTCAGTAGGAGCAGACAAGTGCATTCATATTTACCTTGCTGCATATTTTCCTTGATATTTTACTTACATAAGTTTCACTTTCTCATCCTAAGGGGTGAGATACTGGCAAGATGCAGGGGCAGACATGTGGTGATCTCCAAGGCTAGTCATCCCTCCCACCCAGTGTGATCTGCTGTTCTAACCTTGCTTTCCCTTCTGGGTAGCTCTGTGCTCTGGGTCTGGGCTGGGCTGGACTGGGCTGAGCTGGGCTAGACTGCACTGGGCTGGCTGGGAGAGGACTTTCTGGCTTGAAGTGTGGATGGGCGGGTGGGCGAGGCCAGAGTGTCTCTGCTTTAGGAGTTGTTCTGATGACTGAGGAGAACCATGTGCATGAAGCTTTTATGCTTCCTTTTGTAAAGTCCAACACCTGATCCTGTGCAGAAACTTTTCAGATTTCTCAAAACACTTTCTGGATATTTTTGTCCCCTCCCCCACACATCCACAAACACTCTATATAGATTCCATATGCTTGGTATCTCCTGAGCTCAACTCTGATCAGTTGTCTATGTCAACACCCATGTCTCCTTGGTACCTTAACTGTGGACAATTTGTCATGGCCAGTGCCCCTCATTCCTTGCTTCTGTGGCCAGTTTCATGAATTTTCTCACCAGTGTATTGTTGCAGCAGGGTTCATAATGTTTGGTACATAAATCATTTGGCCTGTTCTGCCTCCAGAGCAGAACTCCAGTTGAAAGCCGTGAACTCTGGGCCGTCAGGATGCCCAGCAGGGCCAGGCGTGTTCTCTCCTTTCAAGCCCTCGTGTGTATTCATGGAGTCTTCATTCTTGTCCTGGACACATATGAGCTGGTTCCTTGCTGGGGCTGTACATCCTTTCTTCCGGTTGTTAAGGGCTGCTCTCTACACTCTGTGTTGAGTCTTCTCCTGTTGGCCCCACTTTGTGGGACCATCTTTCGCATTCTCAGGGAGCTTCACTTGATGTTCTTGAGTTTTCAGGGAGGTAATCTTATCTTTTCTGTGGGAGGCATTTGGAGACCTTGACCTGGAGAAAAGCCATCTCTTTATGAATAAGAAGGGCTGGACGTGGCCATCCAGCAAGTCAGGCAGCAGCCCTGCTGGGGGAGTTCCCAGACCCCTGCATTGCCTCCTCTCCGTGGTCCTGGGTTTGTAGCTGCTTAGCTGACCAGATAGCGATCTTCTCCCATGAGATTGGCACTGGGCAGGGGGTGGGGGTGGCGCCCGGCCCCCCAGGTCCTCAAGACAGCAACATGAGACTCCAACGTACTTGTGACCTGTTGGTGAAAAGAGTTAAACCTGGGGGTGAAAGGGAGCTGTCAGGGCTCCTCTCTGGTGCTCACAGCCTGTCAGGTGGGCTCTCAGTGAGAAAATGGGGATGTAAAGTGGTGAGTTAGACCCAGAAACAAGGCAATAATTCACATCCCTCACTTTTTTATGCCAGTTCCCAATTTACAGAACTATTTTCACCTGTGTTGGCTCCCTTTGTCCTGACGATGAAAATCAAGCTGGAAGTAATGATGGAATACAGTGATCCATGTATCCACCACAGGATAGTGCACAGTGTACACACATGCACAGTGAGCAGCACAGAGACCATCTTGGTCAGAGTGCCTAATGCGAAGTCTGGTACTTCAGCAAACCTGAGACAAATGCCTCAGTTTATAGTGATTTCCTAGCTTCTCCTCCAGCCCCCTCCCCTCCTCTCCTAACTTCTCCTCCTCTCTCTCTCTCCCTTCCTTCCAGCCTCTCCTCTCTTCTCTCCCCTCTCTCCTGTCCCTTCTCTCCCCTCTCTTCCTTCCCTCCTTCTCTTTCTTCCTTCTTTCTTCCCACTCCTTCCCTCCTCCCTCTCTTCTCCAGTTCTTTCCTCCCTTCCCCTCCCTTCTCTCCTCTCCTACTTTTCAGCCTGCTCGCTTTCTTTTCTTTTCTTTTGTGAAACTTTCTTCTTTCCTTTTTCCTCTTCACTCCCCGTCCTTCCTTCCTTCCTTTCTCCTCTCCCATCCCTTCCTTCCCTACTCCTCTTCTCTCTCCTTTTCTCCCTCCTTTTCATCTCTCCCCTCATTTTTCCTCCCCTCCTCTCCCATCACCTCCCTTTCCATCCCCTTCTTTTCTCCTTCTTCCTTCTTTTCTTTTTTGCTATTTTCCTTCCTCTCTCCCCTTGTTCCTTCCCCTCTCCTCTTGTCTCCTCTTCTCTCTTATCCCCTGTCTCCTTTCCTCTTCCCTCTTGTGCTGTCCTGTCCTCTCTCTTTCCTTCTCTCTTTCCTCTTCTATGCTCCCCGTCTTCCTTTTCTCTCCCCTTCCCTCTCATCTCTTCCATGTTTCCTTTCATCTTGTTTCCTATTTTTCTTCATTTCCTTCCTTCTAAGTAAGCTAAGCTTGGTGTTTGTCCTAAGTTAATTTGAATTAAAATATTTGTCAGTATTTGAAAATATTTATGTAGTATTCGCTTTATCCTAAATAAGACAAGCAAAGATCTATGGAGTAAAATTAATACCTCTACCTTCCCTCCATCACCGAGCAACAATGACATCAACTTACCTCCATCAATGCACCTCTGTTGCATACTCAATATTCATAGCCTGGTGCCTCTACTTCTGCAGAATTTCCACGTGCATGCTAAATCACTTCAATCATGTCCAACTCTTTGCGACCCTATGAACCATAGCCCACCAGGCTCCTCCATTCATGGGATTCTCCAGACAAAAATACCAGAGTGGGTTGCTGTGCCCTCCTCCAGGGGATCTTCCTGATCCAGGGATCAAATCTGCATACAGGCAGTTTCTTTACCACTAGCACCACGTGTGAAGCATTTCCACAGTCAAATATATGCTATGGAATATACACTAGACATGTTTTGGGATTTTTTTTTTTATAGAAATCATTTTGTTCTTGAATTCAAGTTTTTCACTTAATGTGGGATGCAGTTGTTTGAAGCAGAATAAGATTCTGAGTTTACTTTTCTTCTCCAGATATATAACTTATCCCTTAATGTCTGAAACCTCCATTTTCTTCCCCTGAACTCTAAACTCTTGAGCCCTTAACCACTCTCCATTCTATTCTTTACTGTAGTTTACAGTGCGATTTCACATGACAAGTATCCCTTCTTACTCTTTATTTTTGTGATTTCAAAAAACACTTTCAGCAAAGTATAACTTTTCCACTTAGTCAATTTCCTCTCAAATAATGTTGAGAGTTTTGGCACAATAACTAAATCATGAATTGCTTGGAGGAAAAAAAAAAGGTTATTTACAACATTGACTCTCTCCATCCACATTCATATATATATATATATCAATTTATATATATATATATCAATTAATATATATATATCAATTAATCTACCTTTAAAACCTTTGTAAAATAGTTCTAGCTGTGTTCAAATTGGTCTTTATATCCTTGTTAAGATTCTAATCAAACAATTTATTTTTTACTTAATTAATTTATTTATTTTACTTTACAATATTGTATTGATTTTGCCATACATTGACATTGTTTGACAAGTCAAACAATTTATTTTATACATTTTTCCTTCCCTATGGTTCACATTATTTCTTCTGATTATCATTGGTGTGTAGAGAAGTCAGTATTCTTAAACATATGTGTTGGTGTGTGTTTTGTCTGCCCACTTTACTGAAATATCTTTTCATTTCTCTAAACTTGTTGATTTTCTTAGTATTTGCGGTTTGCTAGTCATACAGTTTTGGAGTCTGATATACTGAAAAATTAAACTCAAGTCAAACCAAACAGTGCCTCATAATGTTAGTAAGTGCTGTGGAGCACTGTGCTGGCAAAGCCAGGCAAGGTACTTGCTTTCTGGATGTGGGTAATGGGAATATCTTGAATGCAGTGATTATGATGTGGCAAGGAGAGAGATGCCATCTATACTTGAGAAGAT
The DNA here is from genome assembly GCF_019320065.1 of Cervus canadensis. Classification (NCBI taxonomy): domain Eukaryota; kingdom Metazoa; phylum Chordata; class Mammalia; order Artiodactyla; family Cervidae; genus Cervus; species Cervus canadensis. The sequence goes on from NC_057419.1 coordinate 104,927,585, forward strand.
GAGTGGAAGGGTACTGAGCAACTCTTCTACTTTTGACCCATCTACTTTTGAGCTGTGTGTAGTGCCCTACCTAGACAGCTTCTGATCATTTAGGCTTCGTGGAAATGGTGTCTGTCTGGGTAGAGTAAGTTTCACAAGAAATATCATTTGTGTTTGACCTTGGAGCAGTTCTAGTAATGAAAATGCGTGTGTTATTGGGCTGCTTGCCATGACCTCATGAGGGTCTAGGGAGCCATCTGGATCCTAGGCATTTTGAGAATGCTTCCAGTGCTTGAGTATTTGAATACCATAGCATCAATAGGTTAGAAAATGGAAACACAGTTCCTATCAGAAAATAAATTAAAAGGGAATAAGCTTTTACCATGGTAACTCATCCTTGTGCAGATACACATAGAACAGGTGATGAGATCCTGAAAGAGCTGGGATCCATGATTGAGGGCAGTGGCAGAAAAGGGTCAACTTTTTCTAGGTCTATGGCTAAATCTTGGGAGCAGTCATAAAGGTATGAGGGGAAGAGAGAAGGAAACTTCACTGCAGAGTGGGAAGTGGGGACTAAGCAGGTCATCTACCATGAGGCCATGTTGTGTACAGTGTGCTGTCCAGACAGGTGCTGTTCACGTAGACTAGGTGTGCATGGGGCCTCTCTGGATTGTGTAATGTGCAACAGAATTGTCACTTGTGGTGGCCTCTGGACCACTGATGGCTGCAGGTGTCTCAGAGCTGGCTTCCATGAAGTCAGGAGGGCCCTGGAAGCCACATAGATATCTGGCCTCGTGATTGTGATTTCAGTGGTCCACTCTGAAAATTTTGAACACATATGACAGGAAAAGGGGAGGATAACTCTCAGTAGATTGGCATAGAACAGGAACAGGCTGATTTACTCTGGGATCTCAGATTTTCACAGGTGTACAGAGAGCAGGTGAGGAGGTCCCCAAAGAGAGTGGGAAAAAATTGAAGGGCAGCAGGATAGTATTTCTTAGGAATATAGAAAATCCTGTGTGCAGTAATAGGGATGTAGTGGGTAGGGTTCTCAAAGTTACATGGGATAGTGAAAGGGACACAGGACCTGTCCTTCCCCTTGGAGCCTTGCTGTGTGCAGTGCCCTACCCAGTCTGGTGCTGTTCACATAGACTCCGTGAACTGAGCCTGCCTGGGTAGAGTAAGGCTCACAAGAACATTGTTCGTGGTGGCCTCTGTACCAGTGATGTGGGTGGAGTTACAAGTGTCCATTACCTGCCAGTTTTGATTCCATAATAACCCTGGGCTTATCTGTTGCTCTGATATCCTTGGGGTGATTTCATCGGTCTTCTGCTCTCAGTGTGAACACACAGAGTGTACAGAAGGAAAGAGGATTCCTAAGAGAAAAAAAGAGTACAAGAAGTATTCAATCTCTCTCTCTCTCTCTTTCACTCTCTCAGTTTGTTTTTGTTTTTTTTTTACATTTCCAGTAGGCACCGAAACGGAGATGGTGGATATCAAGTGAAGGAGAGATGTAGGTTAAAATCAGTGGGCGGATATTCTCTAGGGGTATGGATATATGTTGAGTGCAGCCATCAGGATGTGATGGACAGAGATCATAGGTGCTTCTAAGACAGCCCAGGGACAGTGATCAGAGATAGCCCTACTGTGTGCAATGCCCTGCCTAGACAGGTACTGATCATGTAGACCATGTGTAATCAGTATCTGTCTGGGTAGACTAAGACTCACAGAAATGTCATTTGTGCTTGACCTTGGAACAGTTCTATTGCTGGAGCTGCATGTGTCCTTGGGCTGCTTGCCATGATGTCTTGAGGGTCCAGGGAGGCACTTGGTCATAGGCATCTTAAGGATATTTCCCATGCTTGAATGTTCCTAATAGCATCAGCACCTACAGGATAGAAAAGGGAAATAAGGTTCCTATCAGAAAAAAAAAAATTAAAAGGAGTAAGCTTTTACCCATGGTAATGCATCTCATGCAGATACACATAGAATGGTAATCAGATCCTGATGAGGTCAGAGTCAAGCTTCAGGGACATGGGTATGTATCTAAGTCTTGAGTGCAATCATCAATGTGTGTTGAGAAGAGAGAAGACAATTGAAGAAAAGCATGGGAAATGGACTTAAACAGGTCCTCCATGTCCAGGCCAAGCAGTGTTCTGTGCCGTGTGCAGACAGGTGCTTTTCACTTAAACTCTCAGTAAAGGACCTGCCTGGGTAGAGTAAGTCTCACAAGAACATCATTTGTGGTGGCCTCAGATCAGTAATTAAGGTGGAGTTGCAGGTTTCCTTGAGCTGCCTGCCTTGATGTCATAATGACCCTGAGAGGGATCTATGGCCCTTGCTTCCTCAGGATGATTTCAGTAGTCTTCAGTAATCTTCACAATGTGAAAACAGAGAGCTTACAGAAGGAAAATTGATTCCTTTTGAGAAGAGAGAAATATGATATGTTTGTCTCTGTCTCTCTCAAATTTTGTAGATCTCAAGTAGAGAAGAGAAGTGGATGGTGGATATCTAGTGATGGAGGGATGCAGGTTACAAAGCAGTGGGTGGATATTCTCTAGGGGTCCGGCTATATCTTGAGTGCAGCCATCAGGATGCAATGGGACAGAAATCATAGGTGCTTCTAAGACAGCCCAGGGTCTTGGGTTGATTGATCAGAGACAGCCCTGCTGTGTGCAATGCCATGCCTAGACAGGCACTGATACTGTAGACCTTATGTAGTCAGCATCTGTCTTGGTAGAATAAGGCTCACAAGGAACATGATTTGTGGTTGACCTTGGAGCAGTTCTAGTATTGGAGCTGTGTATGTTCTTGGATACTTGCCATGATGTTATGAGGGTCCAGAGAGCCAATGCATTCCAAGCATTTTGAGGATGCTTCCAGTGCTTGACTATTTCTAATATCATATCTGCACCTATAGGTTAGAAAAGGGAGGGAATTGTAAGAGAATGAACTTCTTCCAATGTCCTTTATCTCTGTGCAGATACACATAGAAGGTGACAAGATCCTCAGTCTGGATGTAAGATTGATGGCAGTGGGACAATTTTTTCTATGTCTGGAGCTAAATACTGAGTGCAGTGACCAAGGCATTGTGAAAAGAGATGATAAAATTGAAGAAGACCGTGGAAAGTGAACTAATCATATCCTCCACCTCGAGGCCATGTGGTGTACTGTGCCCTGCCCAGCCAGCTGCTGTTCACGTAGACTCCCTGTGAGCACACCTGCCTGAGCAGAGTAAGGCTCAAAAGAACATTGTTTGTGGTGGCCTCTGGACAAGCGATATGGATGGAGTTGCTGGTGACCCTGAACTGCCTGTCTTGATGTCATAATGACACTGGAGTTATCTGTGCCTCTAGCATCCTCATAAAGGTGTGTGGTCCAGTCCTTACTATGTGAACACAGAGTTTACAGAGAGTAGGATGATACCTATGAGGAGAATAGAGAAATATGAGATGCTTTTCTTTCTCTGATCCTCCTTTATCTGAAGTAAGTATAAAGAGGAGTGAAGGGGACAGCCCCTGAGAATGGATAAACGATTCACAAAGTGGGTGAGTATTCCCTTGGTGTCTGGTTATATCTTGCATGGAGCCATCAGGATGTGGAGGCAAGAGATATGGGAGATACTTGGAAGAGCATAATGGGGACTGGGTTGTGGCTACACATTAGAGATTTGCTCCATGTAGTGCCCTATGAGACAGGTACTGTTCACTTTGACAATGTGTGAACAGTGCCTGTCTGGGTGAGTAGGACTCTCCAGGTAGGTTGGTGTGGTGTTATTTGTGTTGGGTGCAGTTTTGAGTGTGCAACTCCAATATCCTTAGTTCCCTCCAGAAAGTTATGAGCACCTTTCAAACACCCGAGTCTCTGAAATCTTCAGTATCACTTATGAATTCCATTTCTAAATGTTGAATAGGTACAGGTTAGAAGAGAAAAGGGAAATTCCTTTGAAATGAAGAGAGGTCTGAAACACTTACTTCTTTCTCTGGGTCCTCATCCTTCTGAGTGTGTACAGTATGTAGAAGTAGTGAGGACGGTCTAGTGAGGGAGGGATGCAAATGTGAGGACAGTGAATCATAATTTTCAAGTTCTATACATAAACCGTGGGTGAGGTCCAAGGACTTGGTAGGAATAATGAGGAATGTTTCATTCTAGAATGTGAAGGGGTCAAGCAGGTTTTCCACCTTGAGGCCATGCTGTGTGTAGTGCCCTGCCTATAGAGGTTCTGTTTACTTCAACTACTGGTAAACAGAGCGTTCCTGGGTAGAGTGCTGTGCACCTGATTCATCGTGAATGGTGGCCTTTGGACCAGGGGTGGGTGAGGGCTTCAGGTGATATTCCTCCAAGATGTTTGGAAGGACCTGGAAGCCACATAGGTGTCGAGCATATGTTGATTATGATTGCAGTAGTCCAGATCTGAATACATGCCCCATGTGTAAAGTAGAGAATAGAAAGATAAATGCTAATAGAATCACGTTCATCTTGCTTACTGATCATTTCCCTTATGATCACACATTTCTTCAGATACCTGTAGACCAGCTGAAGAGTTTCTCAAGGAAAAGAGACAAAGTTGGAAAAGAGTATGTTCATGTTTTAAAGGGAAACCTGAAAATCTTTGTTGTAGCATCAGGATATGATGAGGAAAGATATGTGAGCATATGAAGGTCAAATGGGAATCCTCCACCTGGAAGCCAAGTTGTGTGCTGTGCATTGCCAGTCAGGTGCAGTTCACATAGAATCTGTGTGCTGTGCTCCGGATGGGTAGCATAAGGCTCACAAGAACGTCATTTGTGGTGGCTTCTGGACCAGTGATGTGAATGGATTTTCTGGTTTCACTGAGCTCCCTGCCTTTATATTGTAAAAACCTGGGGAGTCATCTGTGGCTGAGGCATCCTCAGGATTATTTCATTGGTCCTATCTGCACAATGTGAACACAAAGATTTTTCAGACAGCAAAATGATTCCTAAGAGGAGAAGTGAGAAATTGTAGAGGTCTTCTCTCTCTGTCCTGGGTTTCATACATATCAAGAAGGCATAGAGATGTGGATGGTGGATATCTATTGAAGGAGGGATTCAGGTTAAAATAGGTAGGTGAATATTCCCTAGGGGTCGGGATCTATCTTGTGTGCAGTCTATAGGATGCAGCAGGGTGAGAGACCATAGTTGCCTCTATGACTGCCTAGAGTCTTGGGTTAATCCATATTTGAGTTCTGTGCTGTTTGCAATGCCCTGCCTAGAGAAGTACTGATTGTGTAGACCTCGTCTACTCATTCCCTGTCTGGGTAGAATGAGGCTCACTAGGAACATGATTTTTGCTTGACATTGGAGCAGTTCTAGTGTTGGAGCTGCTTGTGTCCATGGGCTGCTTTCCATGATATCTTGTGGGTCCAGGGAGCCACCCTGTTTCTAGGCGTTTTGAGGGTGCTTCCAGTGCTTGAGTATTCCTAATAGCATCAGCACCTATAGGTTAGATAATGGAATCACATTTCCTAGTCGAACAGGAACTAAAGGGAATGAGCTTTTACCCAAGGTATCTCCTCCTGGTACAGATACACATAGGTCAGGTGATGAGATCCTGCGAGAGGGGTAATCTATGTTTGATAGTTGTGGGTCAACTTTTTCTAGGTCCATAGCTAAATATTGGGTGTAGTAATCACTTAAAGAACCTGTAAAGAGAGGCTTCCTGAGTAGAGTAATGTGCAACAGCCTCACCATGACTGGTGGCCTTTGGACAATGGATGGGTGTGGGGCTCCAGGTGATATTATTCCAAGATGTCAGGGAGGGCCAGGAAGCCATATAGCTGACAGACATACCTCGATTATGATCTTAGTAGTCCACATGTGAAAATGTGCCTATGTATAATGTAGAGAATGGAAAAATAAATGCCACTAGAATCACATTCACCTTGATTGTTGTGCATTTACTTGTGTTCACATATATCTCCATATATGTGTAGACCAGCTGAATATATCCTCAAGGAGATGAGATGCAGGTTGGATGACAGAGGATCAATGTTTTGATGGTGGATGGATATATTTTTGTTGTAGCATCAGAATATGCATGATGAGCAGCAGTATGTGTGGGTGCTAGGGTGAAAGGGCAAGTTCTCACCTGCAAGTTCTGCTGTGTGCAGTGCCCTGCCCAGACAGGTAGACTTCACATAGACGCTGTGTGAACTGGGCCAGCTAGGTAGAGTGAGGCTCACAGGAACATCTTTTGTGGTGGCCTCTGAACCAATGGTGTGTTAGGAGTTGCAGGAGTCCTTGAGCTGCCTGCCTTGATGTCATAATGACCCTTGAGTCATCTGTGCCTCTAGCATCCTCGGGAAGATTTCATTGGCCCTCTCCTCACAATGTGAACACAGACACCATACAGAGGGAAAGAAGGCACGTATTTGGAGAAGACAGAAATTAAAGATGCTTCTTCTCTCCCTCTGCACCCTCATATATCTCAAACAAGCATAGAGTTGTAAAGAGTAGAGAGCCACTCAGGGAGGGATGATGATGAAAATCAGCTCCTTGTTATCTCCAGGGGTTGGACATATCCTGAGTGCAGTCATGTGTTTGATGGGGAGAGAGGTCATAGCTGCTTCTCAGAGAGAGCAGGGGCTTGGGTAGATCCTCCACTGAGAGCCCTTCTGGGTAGAGTGCCCTATAAACCAGGAGCTGGTCACTTCCGTTTCATGTCACCAGTGCATGTCTCGGTCAATAATGCTCAACAGGAAACACTTGTGCTGGCCTTTGTATGCAGGATAATGGTGGAGATCCAGGTGTGTTTGTTCCTGCTGCAGAAAAGCCATGAAGACACTAGCATTCCCCCAGTGTCAGGAATCTTCAGTGTGATTTCATTAGTCTCTTGCTCACAGTATGAACACCTACATTAGAGAAGATTAAGAATCTTTCCAGTAGAGTAAAAGAGAACTCCACCTATCTTGTCCTCCTGTGCTGCTCCTCATCATTCCAGTAAGACATAGAGCAGAAGAGCAGGACTCCATTGAGTGATGGATGTGTTGTGTGGGCACTGAATGAATATGGCTCAGTTTAGGGAAATTCTTGACATCATTCAGTAGGATGTTGTAGGAAGAGAGGTGAACATGACATTTAGAAGTGCGTCAAGTACAGAGTAGGTCCTCCTACCTGAATCCACCTTGTGTGCACTGTCCTGCTCATATAGGTTCGGATCACTTAAAGTTGGTGTGAGCAGTGTCTGTAAGGGTAGAGTAAGGCTCACAAGAAACATCAGTGGTGGTTGATCTTAGGAGATTTCTAGTGGTGGAGCTGATGTGTCCCTTGTGTGCTTGCCATGATGTCATGAGGTTCTGGGGAGCCACATGAATCCCTGCATTTTGAGAAGCCTTTGAATACTGAAATATTCCCGATAGCATGAGTACCTAAAAGTTAGAAAGTGAAAACACACATCATATGAGGAAAAAAAAAAAAAAACTAAAGGGAGTCAGTTTTTACCCATGGTACCTCATCCTTGTGCAGCTACACATAGAACACGTGAAGAGACCCTGAGAGAGCCGAAAACCATGTTGTTGGGCCATGAGTCAACTTTTCTAGATCTATGGTTAATTGTTGGGTGTAATCATCACTTAAACAAGTGTAAACACAGCCTTCCTGTGTATAATAATATGTAACTGCATCACCACAACTGGTGGCCTTGGAAGATGGCTTGGTGTTGGGCTCCAGTTCATATTATTCCAGGGTATCGTGTAGTCCCTGGAAGCCACAGAATGGTCAATCATCCCTTGATTATGATCTCAGTAGTTCAGATATGAAAATGTGAACACGTATAATGTAGAGAGTGGAAAGGTAAATGCTACTAGAACACATTCACCTTGCTTGGTGTTCATTTAACCTATGTTTACACATCTCTCCAGATACCTGTAGACCAGCTAAAGCAATTCTCAAGGAGAAGAGGTGTTTGTTGGATGACAGTCTGTCCATGATTTCAAGAGATATCAGTAAATCTTTGTTGCAGCATCAGGATATGATGAACAAAGGTACGTGTGGGTGTGAATGTGAAAGGGTAATCTTCCACCCGGAAGCTCTGCTGTGTGCAGTGCCCTGCCTGGCCAGGTGCACTTCATGTAGAATTGATGTACTGTGCCCTGAATGGGTAGTGTAAAGCTCACAAAAACATCATTTGTGGTGGCTTCTGGAACAGTGATTTGGATGGAGTTACAGATTTCACCGAGCTGCCTGTCCTTCTAATGACATGGGGCTCACACATCCTAGGACAATTTCTTTGGTCTGATCCATACCATGTCAAGATAAACATCTTTCAGGAGGCTATATGATTTCTAAGAGAAGAGAAAAATAATGAGGGAATCTATTTCTGTCTCTCAGTTTTTGTGCATCTCAAGTTGTCATAGTGAAGTAGATGGTGGATATCTAGTGAAGGAGATATGCAGCTTATAATCAGTGGGTAGATATTATCTTGGTGTCTGGATATATCTTGCATGCAGACATTACTATGTGATGCAGAGGGATAATAGCTGCTTCTAATACAGCTCAGTTCTTGGATTGAGGGATCAGTAACAGCCCAGCTGTGTGAAATACCCTGCCTTGACAGGGCTGCCTTGTACATCTCGTGTAATCAGTATCTGTATGGGTAGAATAAGGCTAACAAGGTACATGATTTGTGGTTGATGATGGAGCAGTTCTAGTGTTGGGGCTGCATATGTCCTTCACTACTTGCCATGATATCATGAGGGTACAGGGAGCCATGTAGATTTTAGGCCTTTGAGGATGCTTTCAGTGCTTGAATATTTCTAATATCATCTGAAACTACAGGGTAGATAAGGGAAGAAATTACAAGAGTGTGAGCTTCTTCCAATGATTCTCATATCTGTTCAGATACACTTAGAAGGTGACAACATCCTCAAAGAGTTGGGATGCAAATTTGATGGTAGTGGGACAAGTTTTTCAACACTTGAAATTAAATCTTTGGTGCAGGAATCAAGGTATGGTCGGAAGACACACGAAAATTGAAGAGCCTGGGAAGTGCACTAACAAGGGCCTCCAGCTTGAGGCCAAGCTGTGTGCCATGCCCTGCTCAGCCAGGTGCTGTTGACATAGACTCCTTGTAAGCGCATCTGCCTAGGCAGACTAAGGCTCACAAGAAGATTGTTTGTGGTGGCGTCTGGACCAGTGATGTGCATGGAGTTGCAGGGGTCCTTGAGATGCCTGCCTTGCTGTCATAATGACCCTGGAGTCATCTGTGCCTCAAGCATCCTTGGGAAGATGTCAGTGGTCCTCTTCTCACAATGTGAACCCCACGAGTTTACAGAGGGTAAGAAGATATGTATGAGGAGAATATAGAAATCTGAGATTCTTTTCTATCTCTAATCTGCCTAAATCTGAAGTAAGTATAAAGGGGATCGAAAGGGACAGTGCCTGAAGATGGAAAAGAATGCAAAAGTGAGTGGATAGTCCTTTGCTCTGTGGATATATCGTGCAGAGAGCCATCAGGATGTGGAGGCAAGAGATATGGAAGCTAAATGGAAGATGATGAAGGGGACTGGAGTGTGCCTATGCTTTACAGATTTCTTGTGTTTAGTGCCCTACCCATACAGGTACTGGAGAAGGCAATGACACCCCACTCCAGTACTCTTGCCTGGAAAATCCCATGGACGGAGGAGCCTGGTAGGCTACAGTCCTTGGGGTCACGAAGAGTCTGACACGACTGAGTGACTTCACTTTCACTTTTCACTTTCATGCATTGGAGAAGGAAATGGCAACCCGCTCTAGTGTTCTTGCCTGGAGAATCCCAGGGACAGGGGAGCCTGGTGGGCTGACGTCTCTGGGGTTGCACAGAGTCGAACATGACTGAAGAGACTTAGCAGCAGCAGCAGCAGCAGCAGCAGCTAGGTGAGTTACATTCTCCAGGCACATTGGTGTGGTATTGTTTGTGTTCGGTGCAGTTTTGAGTGTGGAGCCCCAATGACCTTAACTCTCTCCAGAAAGTTATGAGCACCTTTAAAACTTTAACTGAGCATCAAAAATCTTCAGGATGACTTTGGGGTTCCAATTCTCAAAGTTTAACTGGAACTTATAGAAAAGAGAAGGTTAATTCCACTGAAGTGAACAGAGAACTGAAACACCTGTTTCTCTCTGGGTCCTCATCCTTCTGACTGTTTACAGTATGTAGAGTAGTGAGGACAGTCTCGAGAGGGAGAGATGCAAGTTGCAGGGTCCCAGGTCACCATTTTCAAGTTCTATGAATAAATCTTGGGTGAGATTCAAGGACTTGGTAGGAGTAATGAGGAATGATTCATTTAAGAGTGTGAAGGGGACCAGCAGGGCCTCCACCTTGAGGCAATGCATTGTGCAGTGTCCCACCATGGGAGGTGTTATTGACTTCAGCTACTGGTAAACAGAGCTATCCTGGTTAGAGTACTGTGCAACTGGTTCATCATAGCTGGTGATCTTTGGACCAAGGGTGGCTATGGGCCTCCAGGTGATATTCCTCCAAGATGTCAGGAAGGCACTTGGGGCCACAGAGATGTCAAAATATGTTGATTATGATCTCAGTAGTCCAGATCTGAAAATGTGCCCATGTATAAAGTAGATGATAGAAACATAAATGTTTATAGAGTCACACTCATCTTGCTTGCTGATCATTTCTCTTATGCTCATCTATTGCCTCAGATATTTTGGACCAACTGAAGAGATTCTCAAGAAGAGGAGATGCAAACTGGATGACAGTGTGTCCATGATTTAAAGGATAACTGGTAAATCTTTGTTGTAGCATCAGGATATGATGATGAAAGTGGTCGTGAGAGTATAGAGCAATCCTCTGCCTGGAAGCCATGCTGCGTGCAGTGCCCTACGTAGCCAGGTGCAGTTCATGTAGAATCAGTGTACTGCACCCCGGATGGGTAGCGTAAGGCTCACAAGAACATTTGTGCTGTCTTTTGGACCAGTGATATGGATGGATTTGCAGGTTTCACTGAGCTACCTGCCTTGGCATCATAATGATCTGTGGAGTCACCTGTGCCTTGGGCATCTTCAGGATGATTTCATTGGTCTGTCCTGACAATAGGAAAACAAATATTTTTCAGAAGGCAAGATGATTCCTTGGAGGAGATGTGAGAAATATTAGAGGATCTCTCTCTCTCTCTCTCTCTCTCTCTCTCTCTCTCTCTCTGAGTGCCTGTTCCTCTCAGGTTTTGTACATCTCAAAAAGGCATAGAGAAGTGGATGTTCAATATCTACAGAAGGAGATATTTGTGTTGCAATCAATGGGTTGATACTCTGTATGGGTCTGGCTATAACTTGAGTGTAGCCAATAGGATGCAATAGGGTGAGAGATCATAGGTGCTTCTAAGATAGCCCAGGATCTTGATTGATCAGAGACAGCCCTACTGAGAGTAATACCCAGCCTAGAACTGATCTTGTAGACCTTGTATAATCAGAATAGAATAAAACTACAAGGAATGAGATTTGTGGTTGATCTTAGAGCAGTTATAGTGCTAGAGCTACATTTGTCCTTGTGAAGCTTGCCATGGTATCTTGAGAATCCAGGAAACCTGCTGCATTAGGCATTTTGAGGATGCTTCCAGTGTTTGAATATTCCTATGAACATCAACACCTAAGTTTAACAATGGAAATGCAGTTCCTATAAAGAATCGAAGTAAAGGAAGTAAGCTTTTACTAATGGAACCTCATCCTGGTACAGGTACACGGAGAAAAAGTGACAACATCCTGAGAGAGGTGTGGATCCATGATTGAGCATAGTGGGCCAGCTTTTTCTAGGTCCATAGCTAAATCTTGGGTGCAGTCATCAAGTTATGGTGCTCATAGGGAAGGAAACTTCACCGCAGTGTGGAACGTGGTGACTGAAGAGGTTTTCCACCATGAGGCCATGGCATGTGCAGTGCCCTGCCCAGATAGGCACTATGCATGTAAACTAGATATACACAGTGCCTTTCTGGGTTGTGTAATGTGCAACAGGAGTATGTCTTGTGGTGGCCTCTGAAGCAGTCTTGGGTATAGGATTGCTCGTGACTCTGAGACCTCTTCCATAAATTCAGGAGGGCTGTAGGAGTCATGAAGATATCTGTTATGTGACTGTGATTTCCGTGGTCCATTCTGAAATATTGAAATCTGATAGTCTGGGTAAAGGAAGGATATTTCTCAATAGTTTAGCATAGAACCAGAACATGCTGAATATCGCTGGGATCTCAGTGTTCTCTTGTAGTACAGAGAGCTTGTGAGGAGGTTCTGAAAGGGAATAGGATGAAAATTGAAAGGCAGTGAGATAACATGTTTTAGAAATATAGAAAATCATGTGTGCATTCATCAGGATCTATTGGGTAAGGTTCTCAAAGCTAGATCATAAACTGAGCAGGCCGGTGGGAACGGCCTTACCCTTGATGCCTTGCTATGTGCAGTGCCCTGCCCATTCAGGTGCTGTTCATTTAGACTCCCTGTGAACGGCCTGCCTGTGTAGAGTAAAACTCACAATAACATCTTTTGTGGTGGCCTCTGGACCGGTGACATTGATGAAATTGCGGGTGCCCCTGAACTGTCTGCCTTGATATCATAATGACCCTGGTGTCATCTGTGCCTCTAGCATCCTTGGGAAGATGTCAGAGGTCTTCTCCTCACAATGTGAACACAGAGAATTTATAGAGGGCAAGGTGATACCTATGAGGAGAAGAGAGAAATACGAGATGTCTTTCATTCTCTGGTTCTCCATTCATCTGAAGTAAGTATAAAGGGGAGTGAAGTAGACAGCTCCTGAGGATGGATAAAGGATTCACAGGGTGGGTGGATATTTGCATAGTGTCTGACATATCTTGCATGGAGCCATCAGGATTTGCCAGCACAAAGATGGAAGCAATTTGGAAGAGGATAATGGGGACTGGGATATGCCTAGACATTAAATGTTTCTGTGTTTGGTGCACTATCCAGACAGGTGCTTTTCGTATTAACAATGTATGAACACTGTCAGTCTGACTGAGTAACACTCTCCAGAAATGTTGGTGCTGTGTTATTTGTGTTGGGTGCAATTTTGAGTGTGGAGCTCTAAATGTCCTTAGGTCACTTCAGAATGTTAGGAGCAGCCTTAAAACATGAGACTCGGAAATATTCAGTATGACTTATGATTTCCAGTTTTAAAATTTGAATAGGTACAGGTTAGAAAAGGGAAGCATACTTCCTTTGAAAGTAAGAGAGATCTGAAAATCTGAAACACCCCTTTCTCTCTAGATGCTCATCTTTCTGAGTGTGTACAGTATGTAGAAACAGTGGGGATAATCAAGTTTTGGGGGGGTACAAGTTGGAGGGCAGTGTGTCTCCACTTTCAAGTTCTATGCATAAATTTGGTGAGGTCCAAGCATGTGTTTCATAAGAGAGTGTGAAGTGGGCAGGTAGGGCCTCCACCTTGAGGCCATATTGTGTGCCGTGAGCTGCTATTGAGGTATGTACTGAGTAACTGGTTCTTTATTATGGGTGGCATTTAAAACATGGTTGGAAAACAGAAAACATAGCAAAAACCTGAGAGAGATGAAGAACATCGTGGTGGGTCGTGGGTCAATCATTTCAAGGTCCATACCTAAATGTTGTGTGTAGTCATCACTTAAGAAAGTGTGAACAGAGCCTTTCTGAGTAGAATAATATGCAAATGCATCACCATGACTAGTGGCCTTGGACAATGGAAAGGTGTGGGGCCCAGGTAACATTATTCCAAAATATCAGGGAGACCCTGGAGCTGCCAAACGTAACTGATTATGTCAGTACTTCAGATCTGAAAATATGACCATGTATAATGTAGAGAATGGAAAGATAAATGATAGTAGAATCACATTCACCTTGCTGGCTTATCATTTACTCTGTGTTCACATATTTCTCCAGATACCTGTACACTAGCTGAAGAGATTCAGAAGGAGAAGCTAAGTGACTTGGACATTCTTGTTTTAAAAGGAAATTATTAAATATTGATTGTAGCAACAGGATGTGATGAGTAAAGTTATGTGCCAGTGTAAGGGTCAATAGGCAATCCTCCATCTGGAAATTCTGCTGTGTGAAGTGCCCTGCCCAGACAGGTGCAGTTCACATACAATCAGTGTACTATACCACAGCTGGGTAAAGTAGGGTTCAAAAGAATATATATATGGTGGCTTCTGCACCAGTGATGTGGAATGAGTTAGAGGTTTCAATGGGGTGCATGATGTTCTAATAACCTGGGGCACACTCCGTGGCTCAGGAATACTAGCAGGATTACACTGGTATTTTCATACCATATGAACAAAATAATTTATCAAAACACTAGATGGTTCCTAAAAGGAGAGAAATGCTGGGGGATTTTCTTCCCTGTCTCTCAGGTTTTGGACATCTAAAGTAGGAATAGTTAAGTACATGGTGGGTAGCTAGTGAAGGAGAGATGCAGCTAACAATCAGTTGGTGCAAATTCTCTTCGGATCTGGATATACCTTTTGGGAAGCCATTGTTAAGCGATGCAGCAATATCATTGCGTCGAAAGCAGCCAAATTCATGGATTGATGGATCAGTGACAGGCTTGCTATGTGAAATGCCTTGCCTAGACAGGGCTATCCATGTAGATATCGTGTAATAAGTATCTGTGTGGGTAGAATAAGGCTCACAGGAACACGATTTGTGGTTGAGGAGGGAACAGTTCTCGAGTTGGAGCTGCACATGCCCTTCGCTACTTGCCGTGATATCATGAGGATACAGGGAGCCACGTGGGTTCTAGGCCTTTGAGGATGCTTCAAGTGCTGGAATATTTCTAGTATCATCTGAAACTACAGGGTAGATGAGTGAAGAATCTACACGAGAGTGAGCTTCTTCCAATGATTCCCATATCTCTTCCGATACATAGAGAAGGTTGCAACACACAGAAAGAGCTGGGATATAAATTCAAGGGCAGTGGGATCGGATTTTCAACCAGGGGAACTTAATCAGGGGTGTGGTGCTAATGGTATGGGGGCAAGACAGCAGAAAATGGAAGAAAATCCTGGGAAGTGCACCGAGCAGGTCCTCCAGCTCGAGGAAAAACTGTATGCTAAACCCTGCCCAGCTAGGTGCTGTTGACGTAGATTCCCTATAAATGCACCTGCCTGGGCAGAGTCAGGCTCACAAGAAGTTCACTTGTGGTGGCGTCTGTACCAGTGATGTACATGGAGTTGCAGAGATCCTTAAGATGCCTGCCTTGATGGCATAACGACCCTAGAGTCATCTGTGCATCTAACATCCTCAGAAAGATGTCAGTGGTCCTCTCCTCATGACGTGAACCCCACGAGTTTACAGAGGTAAGATAATATGTATGAGAAGAATACAGAAATCTGAGATTCCTTCTATCTCAGATCATCCTACATGTGAAGTAAGTATAAAGGGGACCGAGAGGGACAGACCCTGAGGAGGGAAAAGGGATTCAAATGTGGGTGGATATTCCCTCAGTCTCTATATATCATGCATGGGACAATCAGGATGTGGAGGCAAGAGACAGAGAAGCAAAATGGAAGAGGGTGATGGGGACTGGGGTGTGCCTACACATTACAGATTTCCTGGGTTTAGTGCCCCACGCATCCAGCTACTGTTCCTTTTGAGAATGTGTGAACACTGCCTGTTTAGGTGAGTCATACTCTCCAGGTCCATTGGGGTGGCCTTATTTGTGTTCAGGGCAGGATTGAGTGTGGAGCTCCAGTGTCCTTAGCTCCCTCCAGAACGTTTAGTTGCAACTTGACAGCTTTAACAGAGCCTCTAAAATCCTCTGTATGACGTAAGTTTTCCATTTCTAAACGTTGATCAGGAACCGTTAGAAAAGGGACAGTTATTTCCAGTGACATGAAGAGGGACCTGAAACACATATTTCCCTCTTGGTCCTCATCCTTCTAAAGGTGTACACTCGGAAGTGCAGTGAGGATGGTATCACTACGGATGGATGCAATTTTCAGGGTCCCGGGGCACGATTTTCCAGTTATATGCATACATCTTGGGTAAGGTTCAAGGACGAGGTAGGAGTAATGATTAACTACTTCTTTAAGAGTGTGAAGGGGGACCAGAAGGGTCTTCAGCTTGTGGCCGTTCATTGTGCAATATCCTGCCGTGATAGTTGCTATTGACTTAAACTCCCAGTAAACGGAACTTTCCTGGTTCGAGTACTGTGCATCTGGTTCAACATTACTTGTGGCCTTTGGAACAAGGGAGGCTCCGGGACTCCAAGTGATATTCCTCCAAGATGTCAGGGAGGCACTCGAGGCCACAGAGATGTCAACATATGATGACTGTGATCTCTGTAGTCAAGACCTGAAAATGTGTCCATGTAGAAAGCAGAAGATAGAAACATAAATGCTTATAGAGTCACACCTCTCTTCCTTGATCAACATTTGTCCTATGTTCATGTATTGTTTTAGCTCCCTGTGGACCAGCGGACGCCATCCTCAGGAAGAAGAGATGCAAACTGGGTGACAGTGTGTGCATGATATAAAGGATAACCGGTAAGTATTTGTTGTCGCATCAGGATATGATGATGAAAGACATGTGTGGGTGTGAGGGGAAAGGGAAATACTCTGCTTGGAAGCAATGATGTGTGCAGTGCCCTACCCAGCCAGGTACAGTTCATATAGATCTGTGTACTGTGTTCTGTGCCCCGCTGGGTAGCGTAAGGCTCACAAGACCACCGTTTTTGGTGTCTGCTGGACCTGGGATGTGGATGGATTTGCAGGTTACACTGAGCTGCCTGCCTCGGGATCAGAATGACCAGGGGCGTCAACTGTGGCTCAGGCATCCTAGGAGGATTTCTTTGGTCCTATTCATACCATAGGAAGACAGTAATTTTTCCAAAGGGCAGATGACTCCTAAGAGGAGAAGAGAGAAATCGAGGGGGTTTTCTTCTCTACCTCTCGGTTTTCGGAAACCTCAAGTAGGCATACTTAAATAGATGGTGAGTAGCTAGTGAAGGAGAGTAGCAGCTTACAATCAATGGGTGCATATTCTCTTGGGGTCTGGATATATCTTTCATGCATCCTTTCGGATGCGATGCAGAGTGTACCTAGTCGCACCAAATGCAGACCATTTCTTGGATTGATGGATCAGTGACAGCCTTCCTGTGTGCATTGCCCTGCCTAGGCAGGGCTGTCCATTTAGATATCGTGTAATAAGTATCTGCATGGGTGGAATAAGCCTCACAGGAACACAATTTGTGGTTGCCGAGGGAACAGTTCTCGAGTTGCAGCTGCACATGTCCTTCGCTACTTGCCGTGATATCGTGAGGGTACAGGGAGCCACGTGGGTTCAAAGCCTTTTAGGATGTTTGAAGTGCTTGAGTATTTCAAGTATCATCTGAAACTACAGGGTAGATGACGGAAGCATATACATGACAGTGAGCTTCTTCCAATGATTCTCATATCTCTTTCGATACACAGAGAAGTTAACAACACTGGAAAAGACATGGGATGTAAACTCCAGGGCACTGGGATCGGATTCTCAACCAGGGAACTTAATCAGGGGTGTGTTGATCATGGTATGGTGGCAAGACACCAGATAATGGAAGGAAATCCTGGGAAGTTCACTGAGAAGTTGCACCAGCTCGAGGCCAGTCTGCATGACCTGCCCTGCCCAGCCAGGTGCTGTTGACGTAGATCCCCACTAAACGCACCTGCCTGGGCAGTGTCAGGCTCACAAGAAGTTCACTTGTATTGGCATCTGTAGGAGTGATGTGCACGGAGTTGCAGAGGTCCTTGAGGTGCCTGCCTTGATGGCTTAATGACCCTGGAGTCATCTGTGCCTCTAGCATCCTCGGAAAGATGTCAGTGGTCCTCTCCTCCCGAAGTGAACCCCACGAGTTTACAGAGGTAAGAACATACGTATGAGAAGAATACAGAAATCTGAGATTCCTATCAATCTCTGATCCTCCTCCATCTGAAGTAAGTATAAAGGCGACCGAGAGGGACAGTCCCTGAGGAGCGAAAAGGGATTCAAATGCGGGTGGATATTCCGTTGGAGTCTCGATGTATCATGCAAGGAACCATCAGGATGTTGAGGCAAGAGATAGAGAAGCAAAAGGGAAGAGGATGATGGGGACTGGGGTGTGCCTTAACATTACAGATTTCTTGGGTTTAGTGCCCCATGCATCCAGCTACTGTTCCTTTTGAGAATGTGTGAACAGTGCCTGTTTAGGTGAGTCATACTCTCCAGGCCCATTGGGGTGGCCTTATTTGTGTTCAGGGCAGGTTTGAGTGTGGAGCTCCAATGTCCTTAGCTCCCTCCAGAACGTTTAGTTGCAACTTGACAGCTTTAACAGAGCCTCTGAAATCCTCTGTATGACGTAAGGTTTCCATTTCTAAACGTTGATCAGGAACCGTTAGAAAAGGAACGGTTATTTCCAGTGACATGAAGAGGGACCTGAAACACCTATTTCCCTCTTGGTCCTCATCCTTCTAAATGTGTACAGTCGGAAGTGCAGTGAGGATGGTATCCTTAGGGATGGATGCAAGTTGCAGGGTCCCGGGGCACCATTTTCCAGTTCTATGCATACATCTTGGGTGAGGTTCAAGGACATTGTAGGAGTAATGAGGAACTACTTCTTTAAGAGTGTGAAGGGGGACCAGAAGGGACTTCAGCTTCTGCCCTTTCATTGTGAAGTATCCCGCTGTGATAGCTGCTATTGACTTAAATTCCCAGTAAACGGAGCTTTCCTGGTTCGAGTACTGTGCATCTGGTTCACCATTACTTGTGGCCTTTGGAACAAGGGAAACTCTGGGACTCCAAGTGACATTCCTCCAAGATGTCAGGGAGGCACTCGAGGCCACAGAGATGTCAATATATGATGACTGTGATCTCTGTAGTCCAGACCTGAAAATGTGTCCATGTAGGAAGCAGATGATAGAAACATAAATGCTTATAGAGTCACACCCCTCTTCCTTGATGAGCATTTGTCCTATATTCATGTATTGTTTCAGCTCCTTGTGGACCAGCGGACACCATCCTCAGGAAGAAGAGGTGCAAAGTGGGTGACAGTGTGTGCATGATGTAAAGGATAACCAGTAAGTATTTGTTGTAGCAACAGGATATGACGATGAAAGACATGTGTGGGTGTGAGGGGAAAGGGAAACACTCTCCCTGGAAGCAATGATGTGTGCAGTGCCCTACCCAGCCAGGTACAGTTCATATAGATCTGTGTACTGTGTTCTGTGCCCGGGTTGGGTAGCGTAAGGCTCACAAGACCATCGTTTGTGGTGTC
Organism: Cervus canadensis; assembly: GCF_019320065.1. Taxonomy (NCBI): domain Eukaryota; kingdom Metazoa; phylum Chordata; class Mammalia; order Artiodactyla; family Cervidae; genus Cervus; species Cervus canadensis. Next base: position 104,946,773 of record NC_057419.1, read on the forward strand.
TGCTGGACCTGGGATGTGGACGGATTTGCAGGTTACACTGAGCTGCCTGCCTCGGGATCATAATGACCAGGGGCGTCAACTGTGGCTCAGACATCCTAGGAGGATTTCTTTGGTCTTATTCCACAGGGAAATTTCCCATAGGAACACAGTAATTTTTCCAAAGGGCAGATGACTCCTAAGAGGAAGGTTACACTGAGCTGCCTGCCTCGGTATCATAATGACCAGGGGTGTCAACTGTGGCTCAGGCATCCTAGGAGGATTTCTTTGGTCTTATTCCACAGGGAAATTTCCCATAGGAACACAGTAATTTTTCCAAAGGGCAGATAACTCCTAAGAGGAGAAGAGAGCAATAGTGGGGGCTTTTCTTCTCTGTCTCTCGGTTTTCGGAAACCTCAAGTAGGCATACTTAAATAGATGGTGGGTAGCTAGTGAAGGAGAGTAGCACCTTACAATCAATGGGTGCATATTCCCTTGGGGTCTGGATATATCTTTCACGCAGCCTATCTTATGTGATGCAGAGTGTTCCTAGTCGCATCAAAAGCAGACCATTTCTTGGGTTGATGCATCAGTGACAGCCTTCCTGTGTGCATTGCCCTGCCTAGACAGGGCTGTCCATTTAGATATCATTTAATCAGTATCTGCGTGGGTGGAATAAGCCTCACACGAACACGATTTGTGGTTGACGAGGGAACAGTTCTTGAGTTGCAGCTGCACATGTCCTTCGCTACTTGCAGTGATATCGTGAGGGTACAGGGAGCCACATGTGTTCTAGGCCTTTTAGGATGTTTGAAGTGCTTGAGTATTTCAAGTATCATCTGAAACTACAGGGTAGATGACGGAAGCATATACATGACAGTGAGCTTCTTCCAATGATTCTCATATCTCTTTCGATATACAGAGAAGTTAACAACACTGGAAAAGACATGGGATGTAAATTCCAGGGCACTGGGATCGGATTTTCAACCAGGGGAACTTAATCAGGGGTGTGTAGATCATGGTACGGTGGCAAGACACCAGATAATGGAAGGAAATCCTGGGAAGTTCACTGAGAAGTTGCACCAGCTCGAGGCCAATCTGCATGACATGCCCTGCCCAGCCAGGTGCTGTTGACGTAGATCCCCACTAAACGCACCTGCCTGGTCAGTGTCAGGCTCACAAGAAGTTCACTTGTATTGGCATCTGTAGGAGTGATGTGCACGGAGTTGCAGAGGTCCTTGAGGTGCCTGCCTTGATGGCTTAATGACCCTGGAGTCATCTGTGCCTCTAGCATCCTCGGAAAGATGTCAGTGGTCCTCTCCTCACGACGTGAACCCCACGAGTTTACAGAGGTAAGAACATACGTATGAGAAGAATACAGAAATCTGAGATTCCTATCAATCTCTGATCCTCCTCCATCTGAAGTAAGTATAAAGGCGACCGAGAGGGACAGTCCCTGAGGAGCGAAAAGGGATTCAAATGCGGGTGGATATTCCGTTGGAGTCTCGATGTATCATGCAAGGAACCATCAGGATGTTGAGGCAAGAGAAAGAGAAGCAAAAGGGAAGAGGATGATGGGGACTGGGGTGTGCCTTAACATTACAGATTTCTTGGGTTTAGTGCCCCATGCATCCAGCTACTGTTCCTTTTGAGAATGTGTGAACACTGCCTGTTTAGGTGAGTCATACTCTCCAGGCCCATTGGGGTGGCCTTATTTGTGTTCAGGGCAGGTTTGAGTGTGGAGCTCCAATGTCCTTAGCTCCCTCCAGAACGTTTAGTTGCAACTTGACAGCTTTAACAGAGCCTCTGAAATCCTCTGTATGACGTAAGGTTTCCATTTCTAAACGTTGATCAGGAACCGTTAGAAAAGGGACGGTTATTTCCACTGACATGAAGTGGGACCTGAAACACCTATTTCCCTCTTGGTCCTCATCCTTCTAAATGTGTACAGTCGGAAGTGCAGTGAGGATGGTATCCTTAGGGATGGATGCAAGTTGCAGGGTCCCGGGGCACCATTTTCCAGTTCTATGCATACATCTTGGGTGAGGTTCAAGGACATGGTAGGAGTAATGAGGAACTATTTCTTTAAGAGTGTGAAGGGGGACCAGAAGGGACTTCAGCTTGTGGCCGTTCATTGTGCAGTATCCCTCCGTGATAGCTGCTATTGACTTAAACTCCCAGTAAACGGAGCTTTCCTGGTTCGAGTACTGTGCATCTGGTTCACCATTACTTGTGGCCTTTGGAACAAGGGAGGCTCTGGGACTCGAAGTGATATTCCTCCAAGATGTCAGGGAAGCACTCGAGGCCACAGAGATGTCAACATATGATGACTGTGATCACTGTAGTCCAGACCTGAAAATGTGTCCATGTAGAAAGCAGATGATAGAAACATAAATTCTTGTAGAGTCACACCCCTCTTCCTTGATGAACATTTGTCCTACGTTCATGTATTGTTTCAGCTCCCTGTGGACCAGCAGACGCCATCCTCAGGAAGAAGAGATGCAAACTGGGTGACAGTGTGTGCATGATATAAATGATAACCGGTAAGTATTTGTTGTAGCATCAGGATATGATGGTGAAAGACATGTGTGGGTGTGAGGGGAAAGGGAAATACTCTGCTTGGAAGCAATGATGTGTGCAGTGCCCTACCCAGCCAGGTGCAGTTCATATAGATCTGTGTACTGTGTACTGTGCCCCGCTTGGGTAGCGTAAGGCTCACAAGACCATCGTTTGTGGTGTCTGCTGGACCTGGGATGTGGATGGATTTGCAGGTTACACTGAGCTGCCTGCCTCGGTATCATAATGACCAGGGGCGTCATCTGTGGCTCAGGCATCCTAGGAGGATTTCTTTGGTCCTATTCATACCATAGGAAGACAGTAATTTTTCCAAAGGGCAGATGACTCCTAAGAGGAGAAGAGAGAAATCGAGGGGGTTTTCTTCTCTACCTCTCGGTTTTTGGAAACCTCAAGTAGGCATACTTAAATAGATGGTGGGTAGATAGTGAAGGAGAGTAGCAGCTTACAATCAATGGGTGCATATTCTCTTGGGGTCTGGATATATCTTTCATGCATCCTTTAGGATGCGATGCAGAGTGTTCCTAGTCGCACCAAATGCAGACCATTTCTTGGATTGATGGATCATGACAGCCTTCCTGTGTGCATTGCCCTGCCTAGACAGGGCTGTCCATTTAGATATCGTGTCATAAGTATCTGTGTGGTGGAGTAAGCCTCACAGGAACACGATTTGTGGTTGATGAGGGAACAGTTCTCGAGTTGCAGCTGCACATGTCCTTCGCTACTTGCCGTGATATCGTGAGGGTACAGGGAGCCACGTGGGTTCTAGGCCTTTTAGGATGTTTGAAGTGCTTGAGTATTTCAAGTATCATCTGAAACTACAGGGTAGATGACGGAAGAATATACATGACAGTGAGCTTCTTCCAATGATTCTGATATCGCTTTCGTTACACAGAGAAGTTAACAACACTGGAAAAGACATGGGATGTAAATTCCAGGGCACTGGGATCAGATTTTCAACCAGGGAACTTAATCAGGGGTGTGTTGATCATGGTACAGTGGCAAGACACCAAATAATGGAAGGAAATCCTGGGAAGTTCACTGAGAATTTGCACCAGCTCGAGGCCAATCTGCATGACATGCCCTGCCCAGCCAGGTTCTGTTGACGTAGATCCCCACTAAACGCACCTGCCTGGGCAGTGTCAGGCTCACAAGAAGTTCACTTGTCGGGGCATCTGTAGGAGTGATATTCACGGAGTTGCAGAGGTCCTTGAGGTGCCTGCCTTGATGGCATAATGACCCTGGAGTCATCTGTGCCTCTAGCATCCTCGGAAAGATGTCAGTGGTCCTCTCCTCACGACGTGAACCCCACGAGTTTACAGAGGTAAGAAGATACGTATAAGAAGAATATAGAAATCTGAGATTCCTTTCGATCTCTGATCCTCCTCCATCTGAAGTAAGTATAAAGGGGACCTAGAGGGACAGTCCATAAGGAGGGAAAAATGATTCAAAAGCCGGTGGATATTCCGTTGGAGTCTCGATGTATCATGCATGGAACCATCAGGATGTGGATGCAAGAGACAGAGAAGCAAAATGGAAGAGGGTGATGGGGACTGGGCTGTGCCTACACATTACAGATTTCTTGGGTTTAGTGCCCCACGCATCCAGCTACTGTTCCTTTTGAGTATGTGTGAACAGTGCCTGTTTAGGTGAGTCATACTCTCCAGGCCCATTGGGGTGTCCTTATTTGTGTTCAGGGCAGGTTTGAGTGTGGAGCTCCAATGTCCTTAGCTCCCTCCAGAACGTTTAGTTGCAACTTGACAGCTTTAACAGAGCCTCTGAAATCCTCTGTATGACGTAAGGTTTCCATTTCTAAACGTTGATCAGGAACCGTTAGAAAAGGGACGGTTATTTCCAGTGACATGAAGAGGGACCTGAAACACCTATTTCCCTCTTGGTCCTCATCCTTCTAAATGTGTACACTCGGAAGTGCAGTGAGGATGGAATCCTTAGGGATGGATGCAGGTTGCAGCGTCCCGGGACACCATTTTCCAGTTCTATGCATACATCTTGGGTGAGGTTCAAGGACATGGTAGGAGTAATGAGGAACTATTTCTTTAAGTGTGTGAAGGGGGACCAGAAGGGACTTCAGCTTCTGCCCGTTCATTGTGAAGTATCCCGCTGTGATAGCTGCTATTGACTTAAACTCCCAGTAAACGGAGCTTTCCTGGTTCGAGTACTGTGCATCTGGTTCACCATTACTTGTGGCCTTTGGAACAAGGGAGGCTTTGGGACTCCAAGTGATATTCCTCCAAGATGTCAGGGAGGCACTCGAGGCCACAGAGATATCAACATATGATGACTGAGATCTCTGTAGTCCAGACCTGAAAATGTGTCCATGTAGGAAGCAGATGATAGGAACATAAATGCTTATAGAGTCACACCCCTCTTCCTTGATGAGCATTTGTCCTATGCTCATGTATTGTTTCAGCTCCCTGTGGACCAGCAGACACCATCCTCAGGAAGAAGAGGTGCAAAGTGGGTGACAGTGTGTGCATGATGTAAATGATAACCAGTAAGTATTTGTTGTAGCATCAGGATATGATGATGAAAGACATGTGTGGGTGTGAGGGGAAAGGGAAACACTCTGCCTGGAAGCAATGATGTGTGCAGTGCCCTACCCAGCCAGGTACAGTTCATATAGATCTGTGTACTGTGTTCTGTGCCCGGGTTGGGTAGCGTAAGGCTCACAAGACCATCGTTTGTGGTGTCTGCTGGACCTGGGATGTGGACGGATTTGCAGGTTACACTGAGCTGCCTGCCTCGGGATCATAATGACCAGGGGCGTCAACTGTGGCTCAGGCATCCTAGGAGGATTTCTTTGGTCTTATTCCACAGGGAAATTTCCCATAGGAACACAGTAATTTTTCCAAAGGGCAGATATCTCCTAAGAGGAGAAGAGAGCAATAGTGGGGGATTTTCTTCTCTGTCTCTCGGTTTTCGGAAACCTCAAGTAGGCATACTTAAATAGATGGTGGGTAGCTAGTGAAGGAGAGTAGCAGCTTACAATCAATGGGTGCATATTCTCTTGGGGTCTGGATATATCTTTTACGCAGCCTTTCGGATGCGATGCAGAGTGTTCCTAGTCACACCAAATGCAGACCATTTCTTGGATTGATGGATCATGACAGCCTTCCTGTGTGCAATGCCCTGCCTAGACAGGGCTGTCCATTTAGATATCGTGTCATAAGTATCTGTGTGGTTGGAATAAGCCTCACAGGAACACGATTTGTGGTTGATGAGGGAACAGTTCTCGAGTTGCAGCTGCACATGTCCTTCGCTACTTGCCGTGATATCGTGAGGGTCCAGGGAGCCACGTGGGTTCTAGGCCTTTTAGGATGTTTGAAGTGCTTGAGTATTTCAAGTATCATCTGAAACTACAGGGTAGATGACGGAAGAATATACATGACAGTGAGCTTCTTCCAATGATTCTGATATCTCTTTCGATACACAGAGAAGTTAACAACACTGGAAAAGACATGGGATGTAAATTCCAGGTCACTGGGATCGGATTTTCAACCAGGGAACTTAATCAGGGGTGTGTTGATCATGGTACGGTGTCAAGACACCAGATAATGGAAGGAAATCCTGGGAAGTTCACTGAGAAGTTGCACCAGCTCGAGGCCAGTCTGCATGACCTGCCCTGCCCAGCCAGGTGCTGTTGACGTAGATCCCCACTAAACGCACCTGCCTGGTCATTGTCAGGCTCACAAGAAGTTCACTTGTATTGGCATCTGTAGGAGTGATGTGCACGGAGTTGCAGAGGTCCTTGAGGTGCCTGCCTTGATGGCTTAATGACCCTGGAGTCATCTGTGCCTCTAGCATCCTCGGAAAGATGTCAGTGGTCCTCTCCTCCCGACGTGAACCCCACGAGTATACAGAGGTAAGAAGATACATATGAGAAATATACAGAAATCTGAGATACCTGTCAATCTCTGATCCTCCTCCATCTGAAGTAAGTATAAATGGGACGGAGAGGGACAGTCCCTGAGGAGGGAAAAGGGATTCAAATGCGGGTGGATATTCCGTTGGAGTCTCGATGTATCATGCATGGAACCATCAGGATGTTGAGGCAAGAGAAAGAGAAGCAAAAGTGAACAGGGTGATGGGGACTGGGCTGCTCCTACACATTACAGATTTCTTGGGTTTAGTGCCCCACGCATCCAGCTACTGTTCCTTTTGAGTATGTGTGAACACTGCCTGTTTAGGTGAGTCATACTCTCCAGGCCCATTGGGGTGGCCTTATTTGTGTTCAGGGCAGGTTTGAGTGTGGAGCTCCAATGTCCTTAGCTCCCTCCAGAACGTTTAGTTGCAACTTGACAGCTTTAACAGAGCCTCTGAAATCCTCTGTATGACGTAAGGTTTCCATTTCTAAACGTTGATCAGGAACGGTTAGAAAAGGAACGGTTATTTCCAGTGACATGAAGAGGGACCTGAAACACCTATTTCCCTCTTGGTCCTCATGCTTCTAAATGTGTACACTCGGAAGTGCAGTGAGGATGGTATCCTTAGGGATGGATGCAAGTTGCAGGGTCCCGGGGCACCATTTTCCAGTTCTATGCATACATCTTGGGTGAGGTTCAAGGACATGGTAGGAGTAATGAGGAACTATTTCTTTAAGAGTGTGAAGGGGGACCAGAAGGGACTTCAGCTTGTGGCCTTTCATTGTGCAGTATCCCTCCGTGATAGCTGCTATTGACTTAAACTCCCAGTAAACGGAGCTTTCCTGGTTCGAGTACTGTGCATCTGGTTCACCATTACTTGTGGCCTTTGGAACAAGGGAGGCTCTGGGACTCGAAGTGATATTCCTCCAAGATGTCAGGGAGGCACTCGAGGCCACAGAGATGTCAACATATGATGACTGTGATCTCTGTAGTCCAGACCTGAAAATGTGTCCATGTAGAAAGCAGATGATAGAAACATAAATGCTTGTAGAGTCACACCCCTCTTCCTTGATGAACATTTGTCCTATGTTCATGTATTGTTTCAGCTCCCTGTGGACCAGCAGACGCCATCCTCAGGAAGAAGAGATGCAAACTGGGTGACAGTGTGTGCATGATATAAAGGATAACCGGTAAGTATTTGTTGTAGCATCAGGATATGATGGTGAAAGACATGTGTGGGTGTGAGGGGAAAGGGAAATACTCTGCTTGGAAGCAATGATGTGTGCAGTGCCCTACCCAGCCAGGTACAGTTCATATAGATCTGTGTACTGTGTTCTGTGCCCGGGTTGGGTAGCGTAAGGCTCACAAGACCACCGTTTGTGGTGTCTGCTGGACCTGGGACGTGGATGGATTTGCAGGTTACACTGAGCTGCCTGCCTCGGGATCATAATGACCAGGGGCGTCAACTGTGGCTCAGGCATCCTAGGAGGATTTCTTTGGTCTTATTCCACAGGGAAATTTCCTATAGGAATACAGTAATTTTTCCAAAGGGCAGATAACTCCTAAGAGGAGAAGAGAGCAATAGTGGAGGCTTTTCTTCTCTGTCTCTCGGTTTTCGGAAACCTCAAGTAGGCATACTTAAATAGATGGTGGGTAGCTAGTGAAGGAGAGTAGCAGCTTACAATCAATGGGTGCATATTCTCCTGGGGTCTGGATATATCTTTCACGCAGCCTACCGTATGTGATGCAGAATGTTCCTAGTCGCATAAAAAGCAGACCATTTCTTGGATTGATGGATCATTGACAGCCTTCCTGTGTGCATTGCCCTGCCTAGACAGGCCTGTCCATGTAGATATCGTATAATAAGTATCTGTGTGTGGAATAAGCCTCACTGGAGCACGATTTGTGGTTGTCGAGGGAACAGGTCTCGAGTTGCAGCTGCACATGTCCTTCGCTACTTGCCGTGATATCGTGAGGGTCCAGGGAGCCACGTGGGTTCTAGGCCTTTTAGGATGTTTGAAGTGCTTGAGTATTTCAAGTATCATCTGAAACTACAGGGTAGATGACAGAAGAATATACATGACATTGAGCTTCTTCCAATCATTCTCATATGTCTTCCGATACACAGAGAAGTTAACAACACTGGAAAAGACATGGGATGTAAACTCCAGGGCACTGGGATCGGATTTTCAACCAGGGAAACTTAATCAGGGGTGTGTTGATGATAGTACAGTGGCAAGACACCAGATAATGGAAGGAAATCCTGGGAAGTTCACTGAGAAGGTGCACCAGCTCGACGCCAATATGCATGACATGCCCGGCCCAGCCAGGTGCTGTTGACGTAGATCCCCACTAAACGCACCTGCCTGGGCAGTGTCAGGCTCACAAGAAGTTCACTTGTCGTTGTATCTGTACGACTGTTGTGCGTGGAGTTGCAGAGGTCCTTGAGATGCCTGCCTTGATGGCATAATGACCCTGGAGTCATCTGTGCCTCTAGCATCCTCGGAAAGATGTCAGTGGTCCTCTCCTCACGACGGGAATCCCACGAGTTTACAGAGGTAAGAAGATACGTATGAGAAGAATACAGAAATCTGAGATTCCTATCAATCTCTGATCCTCCTCCATCTGAAGTAAGTATAAAGGGGACCGAGAGGGTCATTCCATGAGGCGGGAAAAGGGATTCAAATGCGGGTGGATATTCCATTGGAGTCTCGATGTATCATGCATGGAACCATCAGGATGTGGAGGCAAGAGAAAGAGAAGCAAAATGGAAGAGGGTGATGGGGACTGGGGTGTGCCTACACATAACAGATTTCTTGGGTTTAGTGACCCATGCATCCAGCTACTGTTCCTTTTGAGAATGTGTGAACACTGCCTGTTTAGGTGAGTCATACTCTCCAGGCCCATTGGGGTGTCCTTATTTGTGTTCAGGGCAGGTTTGAGTGTGGAGCTCCAATGTCCTTAGCTCCCTCCAGAACGTTTAGTTGCAACTTGACAGCTTTAACAGAGCCTCTGAAATCCTCTGTATGACGTAAGTTTTCCATTTCTAAACGTTGATCAGGAAGCGTTAGAAAAGGAACGGTTATTTCCAGTGACATGAAGAGGGACTTGAAACACCTATTTCCCTCTTGGTCCTCATCCTTCTAAATGTGTACACTCGGAAGTGCAGTGAGGATGGTATCACTACGGATGGATGCAAGTTGCAGGGTCCCGGGGCACCATTTTCCAGTTCTATGCATACATCTTGGGTGAGGTTCAAGGACATGGTAGGAGTAATGAGGAACTATTTCTTTAAGAGTGTGAAGGGGGACCAGAAGGGACTTCAGCTTGTGGCCTTTCATTGTGCAGTATCCCTCCGTGATAGCTGCTATTGACTTAAACTACCAGTAAACGGAGCTTTCCTGGTTCAAGTACTGTGCATCTGGTTCACCATTACTTGTGGCCTTTGGAACAAGGGAGGCTCTGGGACTCGAAGTGATATTCCTCCAAGATGTCAGGGAAGCACTCGAGGCCACAGAGATGTCAACATATGATGACTGTGATCTCTGTAGTCCAGACCTGAAAATGTGTCCATGTAGGAAGCAGATCATAGAGACATAAATGCTTATAGAGTCACACCCCTCTTCCTTGATGAGCATTTGTCCTATACTCATGTATTGTTTTAGCTCCCTGTGGACCAGCGGACGCCATCCTCAGAAAGAAGAGATGCAAAGTGGGTGACAGTGTGTGCATGATGTAAAGGATAACCAGTAAGTATTTGTTGTAGCATCAGGATATGATGATGAAAGACATGTGTGGGTGTGAGGGGAAAGGGAAATACTCTGCTTGGAAGCAATGATGTGTGCAGTGCCCTACCCAGCCAGGTACAGTTCATATAGATCTGTGTACTATGTTCTGTGCCCGGGTTGGGTAGCGTAAGGCTCACAAGACCATCGTTTGTGGTGTCTGCTGGACCTGGGATGTGAATGGATTTGCAGGTTACACTGAGCTGCCTGCCTCGGTATCATTATGACCAGGGGCGTCAACTGTGGCTCAGGCATCCTAGGAGGATTTCTTTGGTCTTATTCCACAGGGAAATTTCCCATAGGAACACAGTAATTTTTCCAAAGGGCAGATATCTCCTAAGAGGAGAAGAGAGCAATAGTGGGGCTTTTCTTCTCTGTCTCTCGGTTTTCGGAAACCTCAAGTAGGCATACTTAAATAGATGGTGGGTAGCTAGTGAAGGAGAGTAGCAGCTTCCAATCAATGGGTGCATATTCTCTTGGGGTCTGGATATATCTTTCATGCAGCCTTTCGTATGCGATGCAGAGTGTTCCTGTTCACATCAAATGCAGCCCATTTCTTGGATTGATGGATCAGTGACACCCTTCCTGTGTGCATTGCCCTCCCTAGACAGGGCTGTCCTTGTAGATATTGTGTATTAAGTATTTGTGTGGGTGGAGTAAGCCTCACAGGAACACGATTTGTGGTTGATGAGGGAACAGTTCTCGAGTTGCAGCTACACATGTCCTTCGCTACTTGCCATGATATCATGAGGGTACAGGGAGCCACGTGGGTTCTATGCCTTTTAGGATGCTTGCAGTGCTTGAATATTTCAAGTATCATCTGCACCTACAGGGTAGATGAGGGAAGAATCTCCACGATATTGTGTTCTTCCAATATTCTCATATCTGTTCCAGTACATAGAGAAGGTTGCAACACACAGAATGAGCTGAGAAGTAAATTCGAGGGCAGTGAGACTGGTTATCATCTAGGGGTACTTAATCAGTAGTGTGGTGCTCATGGTATGGTGGCAAGACACCAGAAAATGGAAGAAAATCCTGGGAAGGTCACTGAGCACGTCCTCAGCTCGAGGCCAAACTGTATGCCATGCCCTGCCCAACCAGGTGCTGTTGACGTAGATCCCTTTTAAATGCAACTGCCTGGGCTGAGTTAGGCTCACAAGAAGATCACTTGTGTTGGCGTCTCTACAAGTGATGTGCATGGAGTTGCAGACGTCCTTCAGATGTCTGCCTTGAAGACATAATGACCCTGGAGTCATCTGTGCCTCTAGCATCCTCGGAAAGATGTCAGTGGTCCTCTCCTCACGACATGAACCCCACAAATTTACAGAGGTAAGAAGATACGTATAAGAAGAATATAGAAATCTGAGATTCCTTTCGATCTCTGATCCTCCTCCATCTGAATTAAGTATAAAGGGGACCGAGAGGGCCAGTCCCTGAGGAGGGAAAAGGGATTCAAATGTGGGTGGATATTCCATTGGAGTCTCGATGTATCATGCATGGGACCATCAGGATGTGGAGGCAAGAGATAGAGAAGCAAAATGGAAGAGGGTGATGGGGACTGGGGTGTGCCTACACATTACAGATTTCTTGGGTTTAGTGACCCATGCATCCAGCTACTGTTCCTTTTGAGAATGTGTGAACACTGCCTGTTTAGGTGAGTCATACTCTCCAGGCCCATTGGGGTGGCCTTATTTGTGTTCAGGGCAGGTTTGAGTGTGGAGCTCCAATGTCCTTAGCTCCCTCCAGAACGTTTAGTTGCAACTTGACAGCTTTAACAGAGCCTCTGAAATCCTCTGTATGACGTAAGGTTTCCATTTCTAAACGTTGATCAGGAACGGTTAGAAAAGGGACGGTTATTTCCACTGACATGAAGAGGGACCTGAAACACCTATTTCCCTCTTGGTCCTCATCCTTCTAAATGTGTACACTCGGAAGTGCAGTGAGGATGGAATCCTTAGGGATGGATGCAAGTTGCAGGGTCCCGGGGCACCATTTTCCAGTTCTATGCATACATCTTGGGTGAGGTTCAAGGACATGGTAGGAGTAATGAGGAACTATTTCTTTAAGAGTGTGAAGGGGGACCAGAAGGGACTTCAGCTTGTGGCCGTTCATTGTGCAGTATCCCGCCATAGTAATTGCTATTGACTTAAACTCCCGGTAAACGGTGCTTTCCTGGTTCGAGTACTGTGCATCTGGTTCACCATTACTTGTGGCCTTTGGACAAGGGTAGGTTTGGACTCCAAGTGATATTCCTCCACGATGTCACGGAGGCGCTTGTGGCCAAAGAGATGTCAATATATGTTGACTGTGCTCTCAGTAGTCCAGACCTGAAAATGTGCCCATGTAGAAAGCCTATGATAGAAACATAAATGCTTATAGGGTCACACCCCTCTCCCTTGATGAGCATTTCTCCTATGCTCATGTATTTTTTCTGCTCCCTGTGGACCAGCAGACGCCATTCTCAAGAAGAGGACATGCAAACTGGGTGACAGTGCATGCATGATTTAAAGGATATCCGGTAAATCTTTGTTGTAGCATCAGGATATGATGATGAAAGACATGTGTGGGTGTGAGGGGAAAGGTAAATCCTCTGCCTGGAAGCAGTGATGTGTGCAATGCCCTACCCAGCCAGGTGCAGTTCATATAGAACTGTGTACTATGTACTTTGCCCCGCTTCGGTAGCGTAAGGCTCACAAGATTATCGTTTGTTGTGTCTGCTGGACCTGGGATGTGGATGGATTTTCAGGTTACACTGAGCTGCCTGCCTCGGTATCATAATGACCAGGGGCCTCATCTCAGGCTCAGGCATCCTAGGAGGATTTCATTGGTCCTATTCATACCATATGAACAGAGTAATTTTTCCAAAGGGCAGATGACTCCTACAGGGGCGAAGGGCGAAATACAGGGGTGTTTTCTGCTCCATCTCTGGGTTTTCAGACATCTCAAATAGGCATAGTTAAGTAGATTGTGGGTAGCTACTGAAGGAGAGATGCATCTTACACTCAGTGGGTGCATATTCTCTTGGGGTCTGGATATATCTTTCATGTAGCCTTTCGTATGCGATGCAGAGAGGTCCTAGTCGCATCAAATGAAGACCATTTCTTGGATTGATGGATCAGTGACAGCCTTCTTGTGTGCATTGCCCTGCCTAAACAGGGCTGTCCATGTACATATTGTGTAATAAGTATCTGTGTGGGTGGAATAAGCCTCACAGCAACACGATTTGTGGTTGACAAGGGAACAGTTCTCGAGTTGGAGCTGCACATGTCCCTCGCTGCTTGCCGTGTTATCATGAGTTTACATGGAGCCACGTGGTTTCTAGTCCTTTTAGCATTTTTGAAGTGCTTGAATATTTCTGGTAACATCTGAACCTGCAGGGTAGATGAGTGAAGAATCTACACTACAGTGAGCTTCTTCCAATGATTCTCATATCTGTTCTGGTACACAGAACAGTGGCAACACCCGAAAAGAGCTGGGATGTAAATTCGAGGGCAGTGGGATTAGATTTTCAACCAGGGGAACTTAATCAGGGGTGTGGTGCTCATGGTATGGTGGCAAGACACCAGAAAATGGAAGAAAATCCTGGGAAGTTCACCGAGCAGTTCCTCCAGCTCGAGGCCATACTGTATTCCATGCCCTGCCCAGCCAGTTGCTGTTGACGTAGATCCCCACTAAACGCACCTGCCTGGGCAGAGTCAGGCTCACAAGAAGATCACTTGTCGTCTGTACCAGTGATGTACACGGTGTTGCAGAGGTCCTTGAGATGCCTGCCTTGATGGCATAATGACCCTGGAGTCATCTGTGCCTCTAGCATCCTCGGAAAGATGTCAGTGGTCCTCTCCTCACGACATGAACCCCAAGAGTTCACAGAAGTAAGATGATAAGTATGAGAACAATATAGAAATCTGAGTTTCCTTTCTATCTCTGATACTCTTCCATCTGAAGTAAGTATAAAGGGGACCGAACGGATAGTCCCTGAGGAGGGAAGTGGGACTCAAATGTGGGTGGATATTCCATCGGTGTCTCGATGTATCATGCATGGAACCATCAGGATGTGGTGGCAAGAGATACGGAAGCAAAATTGAAGAGGGTGATGGGGACTGGGGTGTGACTACACATTACAGATTTCTTGGGTTTAGTGCCTCACCCATGCAGCTACTGTTCCCTTTGACAATCTGTGAACACTGCCTGTATATGTGAGTCATACTCACCAGGCCCATTGGGGTGGCTTTATTTGTGTTCAGGGCAGCTTTGAGTGTGGAGCTCCAATGTCCTTAGCTCCCTCCAGAACTTTTAGGAGCACCTTGACAGCTTTAACAGAGCCTCTGAAATCCTCTGTATGACCTAAGTTTCCATTTCTAAATGTTGATCAGGAACTGTTAGAATATGGAAGGTTATTTCTACTGAAAGGAAGAGGGACCTGAAACACCTAATTATATCTTGGTCCTCATCTTTCTAAATATGTACACTCGGAAGTGCAGTGAGGACGGTATCGTTAGGGAGGGATGCAAGTATCAGGGTCCCTGGGCACCATTTTCCAGTTCGATGCATACATCTTGGGTTAGGTTCAAGGACGTGGTAGGAGTAATAAGAAATGATTTCATTAACAGTGTGAAGGGGGACCAGAAGGGACTTCAACTTGCGACTGCTCATTGTGTAATATCCCGCCGTGATAGTTGCTTTTGACTTCAACTCCTGGAAAACGGAGCTTTCCTGTTTTGAATACTGTGCATCTGGTTCATCATTACTTGTGCACTTTGGACCAAGGGTGGTTTGGTACTCCAATTGATATTCCTTCAAGATGTCAGGGAGGTGCTCGAGGCCAAAGACATGTCAATATATGTTGACTGTGATCTCAGTAGTCCAGACCTGAAAATGTTCCCATGTAGAAAGCAGATGATAGAAACATAAATGCTTATAGAGTCACACCCCTCTTCCTTGATGAGCATTTCTCCTATGCTCATGCATTGTTTCAGCTACCTGTGGACCAGCAGATGCCATTCTCAAGAAGAGGAGATGCAAACTGGATGACAGTGTGTGCATGATTTAAACGATAACCAGTAAATATTTGTTGTAGCATCAGGATAAATGAAAGTCATGTGTGGTTGTGAGGGGAATGGGAAATCCTCTGCCTGGAAGCAATGATGTGTGCAGTGCCCTACCCAGCCAGGTGCAGTTCATATAGATCTGGGTACTGTGTACTGTGCCCCAGCTGTGTAGCGTAATTCTCATAAGAACATCGTTTGTGGTGTCTTCTGGACCAGGGATGTGGATGGATTTTCAGGTTTCACTGAGCTGCCTGTCTCGGTATCATAATGCCCAGGGGCATCATCTGTGGCTCAGGCATCCTAGGAGGATTTGTTTGGTCCTATTCATACCTTAGGAACACAGTAATTTTTCCAAATGGTAGATTATTCCTAAGAGGAGAAGAGAGAAATACTGGGGGTGTTTCTTCTCTGTCTCTCGGTTTTCAGACATCACAAGTAGCCATAGTTATGTAGATGTTGGGTAGCTTGTGAAGGAGAGATGCAGCTTACAATCAGTGGGTGCATATTCTCTTGGGGTCTGGATTTATCTTTCACGCAGCCTTTCGTATGCGATGCAGAGAGGTCCAAGTTGCGTCTAATGCAGCCCATTTCTTTGATTGATGGATCAGTGACAGCCTTCCTGTGTGCATTGCCCTGCCTAGACAGGGCTGTCCATGTAGATATCGTGTAATAAGTATCTGTGTGGGTAGAATAAGGCTCACAGGGAACACGATTTGTGGTTGACGAGGGAACAGTTCTTGAGTTAGAGCTGCACATGTCCTTCCCTACTTGCCGTGATACCATGAGGGTACAGGGAGCCACATGGGTTCTAGGCCTTTGAAGATGCTTGCAGTTCTTGAATATTTCTAGTATCATCTGAGCCTACAGAGTAGATGAGGGAAGAAATACAGGATAGTGAGCTTCTTACAATGATTCTCATATCTCTTCTTTTATCCAGAGTAGTTGGCAACACGTGCAAAGAGCTGGGATGTAAATTCGAGGGCAGTGTGATAGGATTTTCAACAAGGAGAAGTTAATCATGGGTGTGTTGATCATGGTAAGAAATCCTGGGAAGTGCACTGAGCAGGTCCTCCAGCTCGAGGCCAAACTGTGTGCTATGCCCTGCCCAGCCAGGTGCTGTTGACCTAGATTCCCTGTAAACACACCTCCCTGGCAGGGTCAGTCTCTCAAGAGGATCACTTGTGGTGGCGTCTGTACCAGTGATGTGCATGGAGTTGCAGAGATCCTTGATATGCCTGCCTTAATGTCGTAATGACCCTTGCATCGTCTGTATGTCTATAATCCTTGGGAAGATGTCAGTGATCCTCTCCTCAATATTTGAATATAGAAGTTTTATAAGGGTAATATTACACCTATGCGGAAAAGAGATAATACAATATGCTTTTCTTTCTCTGGTTCTTGTACATGTGAAGTACATATAAAATGAAATGAAGGAGACAGCCATTCTGGATGGATAAAAGATTCCAAACTTGTTGGATATTCACTTGATGCCTGGATATATCTTGCATGGAGCCATCAGATTTGGAGGGAAGAGATATAGAAGCTACTTGGAAGGGTAAAATGGGGACTGTGTTGTGCATATACATTAAAGATTTCTTCTGCAGATTGTGCTACCCAGACATGTACTCTTCACTTTGTCAGTGTGTGACCAGTGCCTGTCTTCGTGAGTAAGACTCTCTAGAACATTGGTGTTGTGTTATTTGTGTCCCATGCACTTTGGAGTGTGCAGCTCCAAGTGTACTTAGCTCCTCCGATAAGTTACGAACACCCTTAAAACATCTGAGTCTCTGAAATATTCAGTATGATTTAATTGTTCCATTTCTAATATCTGAACAGGGACAAGTTAGAAAAGAGAATGTTAATTCCTTTGAACCAAAGAGATATCTGAAACACCCATTTCTCTCTGGGTCCTCATCCTTGTGAGTGTGTATAGTATATAGAAGTAGTGAGGACAGTCTTGTGAGTGAGGGATGCAATTTGGTGGGCAGTGGGTCACCATTTTCCAGTTCTGTACATAATTCTTCGGTGATGTCCAAGGTTGTGGTAAGAGTAATGAGGAATGTTTCATTCTAGAGTGTGAAGGGCACAAGCAGGGTCTCCACTTAGAGGCCATGCTGTGTGCATTGCCATGCCTAGAGAGGTGCTGGTGACTTCAACTATTGGTAAACAGAGCCTTCCTAGGTAGAGTACTGTGCACCTGGTTCATCATTACTGATGGCCTTTAGACCAGGGGTGGGTGTGGGGCTACATGTGATATTCCTCCAAGATGTCAGGAAGGCCTTCAAAGCCGCCTAGGTGTCAAACATATGTTGATTTTGATCTCAGCTGTCCAGATCTGAAAATGTGCCCATGTGTAAAGTAGAGACTAGAAAGATAAATGCTAATAGAATTGCATTTATCTTGCTTGCCAATCATTTCCCTTATGCTCACACATTTCTTCAGATACTTATAGACCAGCTGAACAGATTCTCAAGGGGAAGAGATGCATGTGGCACAAGAGTGTGTCCATGATTTAAAGGGAATTCAGTAGGTTTTTGTGGTAGTATCAGGATATGTTGAGCAAAGGTATGTGTGGGTGTGAGGGTGAGAGGAAACTCCTCCACCTGGAAGTCCTGCTGTGTGCAGTGCCCTGCCCAGACAGGTGCTGTTCATGTAGAATCGGTGTACTGTGCTGCAGCTGGGTAGAGTAAGGCTCACAAGAACATCGCTTGTGGTGTCTTTTGGACCAGTGATGTGGATGGATTTGCAGGTTTCACTGAAGTGCCTATCTTTATATCATAATGACCTGGGGAGTTGTCTGTGGCTCACACATCCTGGGATGATTTCATTAGCCCCATCCACAAAATGTAAATTCAAGATTTTTCAGAAGGCAAAATGTTTCCTAAGAGGAGAAGAGAGAAATACTATAGGTTTTCTCTCTTGCTGTATCTCTCGGTTTTCATACATCTCAAGTAGGCATAGTGAAGTGGATGGTTGATACCTAATGAGGGAGAGATTCAGGTTACAGTCAATGGGTGGATATTCTCTGCAGCTGCTGCTGCTAAGTCACTTCAGTCATGTCTGACTCTGTGTGACCCCACAGATGGCAGCCCACCAGGCTCCACCATCCCTGGGATTCTCTAGACAAGAACACTGGAGTGGGTTGCCATTTCCTTCTCCAATGCAGTAAAATGAAAAGTGAAAGTGAAGTTGCTCAGTCGTGTTCAACTCTTCCTGACCCCATGGACTGCAGCTGACCAGGCTCCTCCATCCATGGGATTTTCCAGGCAAGAGTACTGGAGTGGGTTGCCATTGTCTTCTCCGGTATATTCTCTAGGGATTTGGATATATCTTCCGTGCAGCCATTAGGATGTGATGCAGAGATCATAGGTGCTTCTAGTACAGACCAGGATCTTGGGTTGATCACTGGTGAGAACCCTGTTGTGTGCAATGCCATACCTAGACAGGTACTGACCAAGTATACCTCGTGTAATCAGTATCTGTCTGGGTAGAATAAGGCTCCCGAGCAACATAATTTGTGGTTATCCTTAGAGAAGTTGTAGTGTTGGAGCTGTATATGTCCTTGACTACTTGCCATGATGTCATGAGGGTCCAGGGAGCCACATGGATTCTAGGCATTTTGAAGATTCTTCCAGTGCTTGAATATTTCTTATATCATCTGCACCTATCAGTTACAAATGGGAAGGAACTGCAAGAGAGTGAACTTCTTCCAGAGTCCCTCATCTTTGTGGAGATACACATAGGTGGTGACAAGAACCTCAAAGAGGTGGGATGCACAAAGAGGGCAGTGGGACAATTTTTTTCAACATCTGGAGCAAAATCTTGAGTTCTGTGATCAAGATATGGTGGGAGGAGAGAAGAAAATTGAAGAAGAGTATCGGATGTGCATTAGGCATGTCCTCCACCTCAAGGCCACACTCTGTGGCACGCCCTGCCCAATCAGTTGCTATTACATAGACTCCCTATAAACACACCTGACTGGGCAGAGTAAGGCTCACAAGAAGATTGTTTGTGGTGGCCCTGGAGCAGTGGTATGAGTCGAGTTGCAGGTGTCCTTGAGCTGCTTGCCTTGATATAATGACCCTGGAGTCATCTGTGGGTCTAGCATCCTAAGGAAGATTTCAGTAGTCCTCTCCTCACAATGTGAACACCGAGAGTTTACAGAGGGTAAAATGATATATATGAGGAGAAGAGAGAAATGTGAGATGCCATTCTTTCTGTGGTCCTCGTATATTTGAAGTAAGTATAAAGGGGATTGAAAGGGACAGTCCTGAGGATGGAAAGGGGATTAAAAAGTGGGCTTATATTCCCTGGGTTCTGGGTATATCTTGCATTGAGCCATCAGGATGTGGAAGCAAGAGATGTGGAAGCTACTTGGAAGAGCATAATGGGGACTAGGTTGTGCCTCACATTAAAGCTTTCTTTGTTTAGTGCCCTACCCATACAGGTACTGTTCACTTTGACAGTGTGTGAAATGTGCCTGTGTGGGTGAGTAAGACTCTCCAGGAACATTGGTGTGGTGTTATTTGTGTTGGGTGCAGTTTTAAGTGTGGAGCTCCAAGTGTCCTCAGCTACATCCAGAACATTATGAGCACCATTAAAACACCTGAATCTCTGAAATGTTTGGTATGACTTAGGGGTTCCATTTCTAAAATTTGAACAGGAACGGGTTAGAAAAGAGAAGGATAATTCCTTTGACATGAGGAGATATCTGAAACACCTATTGCTCTTGGGGTCCTCATTCTTCAGAGTGTGTACAGTATGTAGATGTAGTGAGGATGGTTTAATGAGGGAGGGATGTGAGCCGGAGGGCAGTGGGTCACCATTTTCAAGTTTTATGCATAAATCTTGGGTGAAGTCCAAGGATGTGGTAGGGATAATGAGGTATATTTCATTTGAGATTATGAAGGGAACAAGAAGAGACTCCACCTTTAGGCCATGCATTGTGCAGTGCCCCGCCTAGAGAGGTGCTGTTGAATTCAACTATCAGTAAAGAGTGCTTTCCTGGGTAGAGTACTGGGCAGCTGGTTCATCATTACTCATAGCTTTTGTACCTGGGGTGAGTATGGGGCTCTAGGTGATATTCTTCTAAGATGTCAGGAAGGCCTTCAAAGCCATAGAGATGTCAAATATGTTGACTATGATGTCAGTAATCCAGATCTGAAAATGTACCCATGTATAAGTAGAGAATAAAAAGATAGTTGCTAATAGAATTGCATTCCTCTTTCTTGCTGATCCTTTCTCTTATGCTCACATATTTCTCCAGATACCTGTAGACCAGCTGAAAAGATTCTGAAGGAGAAGAGATGCATGTTGGATGACAGTGTGCCCATGTTTTAAAGGGAAATTGGTAAATGTTTGTTGTAGCATCAGGATATGATGAGCAAAATTATGTGTGCCTGTGAGGGTGAAATGGCAGTCCTCCAAGTGGAAGTCCTGCTGTGTGCCGTGTGTGCCCTGCCCAGTCAGGTGCAGTTCATGTAGAATCGGTGTACTGTGCCCTGGATAGGTAGAATAAGGCTCATAAGAACATTGTTTGTGGTGGTTTCTCTGCCAGTGATGTGGAAGGAATTACAGGATTCACTGGGCTACCTGCCTTTATATCATTTTTGCCTGGGGAGTCATCTGTGGCTCTGGCATCTTAGGATGATTTCATTGATTCTATCCACGTCATGTGAACAGAAAGATTTTTCAAATGGCAAGATGATTCCTAAGAGGAGAAGAGAGAAAAACTGGAGGTTTTTTCTCTGTCTCTCAGTTTTCATACATCTCAAGTGGGCATAGTGAAGTAGATGGTAGATATCAAGTTAAGAAGAGATGCAAGTTACCATCAGTGGGTGAATATTCTCTAGGGGTCTGGATATATCTTAGGGGCAGTCATCAAGATGTGATTCAAAGAGATCATAGATGCTTTTAAGACTGCCCAGGTCTGTATTCTTGGAACATGCACTGAACAAGACTCAACTAAACAAACTTTATGAAATAGAACTTATTAAGATTAAAATACTCTATAAAGTTATGGAAATAAAAATGGAAAAAAATAAGACTGCCCAGGGTCTTGGGTTGATGATTCAGTGACCCCCCTGTTGTGTGCAATGCCCTTCCTAGAGATGTCCTGATGTTGTAGACCTCATATAATCAGTGTCTGTCGGGTGGAGTAAGACTCCCAAGGAACATGATTTGTGGTTGACTTAGAGCAGTTCTAGTGTTGGAGCTGCATATGTCCTTGGCTACTTGCCATGATGTCATGAGGGTCCAGGGACCACGTGGATTCTAGGCATTTTAAGGATGCTCCCAGTGCTTGAATATTACTAATATCATCTGCAACTACAGGTTAGAAAAGGGAAGAAACTGCAAGAGAGTCAACTTCCAATGTCCCTCATGGCTGTGTAGATACACACAAAATGTAACAAGATCCTCAAAGAAGTCAGATGCAAATTTGAGGGCAATGGGACAACTTTTTCAATATCTGGAGCTAAGTCTTCAGTGCAGTAAATAAGTTATGGTGGGAACAGAGAAGAAAATTGAAGAAGAGTCTGGGAAGTGCACTAAGTCGGTCCTCCAACTAGAAGACACACTGTGTGCCGTGTCCTGCCCAGTCAGGTGCTGTTGATGTAGACTCCCTGTAAACGCACCTGCCTGGGCAGAGTAAGGCTCACAAGGACATTGTTTGTGGTGGCGTCTGGACCAGTTATGTGTGTGGAGTTGCAGGTGCCCTTGAACTGCCTGCCTTGATGTCATAATGAACCTGTCATCATCTGTGCCTCTAGCATCCTCAAGAAGGTGTCAGTAGTCCTTTCCTCACAATGTAAACACTGACAATTTAAAGAGGAAAGATGATACCTATGAAGAGAAGAGAGAAATTCAAGATGCTTTTCTCACTCTTCGCCTTCATATATCTCAAACAAGCATAGAATTGAGTAGAGAGGACAACCACTGAGGGAGGGATGATGGTGAATATCACTTGGTTGATATTCTCTAGGGGTTGGATATATCCTGAGTGCAGTCATCTGGGCATGATGCTGAGAGAGGTCATAGCTGCTTCTCAGAGAAAGCAGGGGCTTGGGTAAATCCTCCACTGAGAGCCTTGCTGGGTGTAGTGCCCTGCAGACAGGAGCTGATCACTTCTATTTCATGTCACTAGTACCTGTTTCGGTAGATAATGCTCTACAGGAAACACATGTGCTGACCTTTGTATGAGGGATAATGGTCGGGTATCAGGTGTGTTTGTTCCTGCTGCCGAAGAGCCATGAAGACTCTGTCATTGCCCCAGTCTCAGGAACCTTCAGTGTGATTTCATTAGTCTCTTGCTCACAGTGTGAACACCTACATTAGAGAAGATAAAGAGTCTTTCCAGTAGAGTAAGAGAGAACTCCACCTATCTTGTCCTCTGGTGCAACTCCTCATCATTCCAGTAAGACATAGAGCAGAAGAGCAGGACTCCATTGAGTGATGGATGTGTTGTGTGGGCAGTGAATGCGTGTGTCTCAGTTTAGGAAAATTCTTGAAATCATTCAATAGGATGTGGTAGGAAGAGAGGTGAACATGATATTTGGAAGTGTATGAAGTACAGGGTTGGTCCTCCTACCTGAATCCACCCTGCATGCAGTGTCCTGCTCAGACAGGTACTGAGCACTTAAAGTTGGTGTGAATAGTGTCTTTTTGGGTAGAGTAAGGCTCACAAGAAAATCAATGGTAGTTGACTGTAGGAGAGTTCTATGGTGGAGCTGATGTGTCCCTTGTGTGCTTGCCATGATGTCATGAGATTCTGGGGAGCCACATGGATCCCTGAATCTTGAGGATCTAATACTGAAATATTCCCAATAGCTTGAGAACTTAATGGTTAGAAAGTGGAGACACATTTCCTATCAGAGAAAGAACTAAAGGGAGTAAGCTTTAACCCATGGTTCCTCATCCTTGTGCAGATAAACATAGAACAAGTGACGAGACCCCGAGAGACATGAGAACATGTTGGTGGGTTATGGGTCAATCTTTTCTATGTCCATAGCTAAATGTTGGGTGTAGTCATCACTTAAAGAATCTGGAAACAAAAGCCTTCCTGGGTAGAGTAATGTGCAACTGGATCATCATGACTGGTGGCCTTGGACTATGGATAGGTGTGTGGCTCCAGGTGATATTATTACAAGGTAACAGGCAAGCCCTGGTATCCACAGAGCTGTCAAACATACCTTGACTATGATCTCAGTATTCCAGATCTGAAAATGTGACCACGTATATAATGTAGAGAATGGAAAGGTAAATCCTACTAGAATCACATTCACCTTGTTTGCTGATCACTTACATATTTCTCCAGATACCTGTAGACGAGCTGAAGAAATTCTCAATGATAAGTGATGCACAATGAACAAGAGTGTGTCCATGTTTTAAAGGGAAATCAATAAATCTTTATTGTAGCAACAGGATGTGATGAGAAAAGGTATGGGCGGGTGTGAGGGTCAATGGGCAATCTTCCACCTGGAAGTCCTGCTGTGCGCAGTGCCCTGACCAGACAGGTGCAGTTCACATTGAATTGGTGTACTGTGCCACAGCTGGGTAGAGTAAGGCTCACAAGAACATCATTTGTGTTGTATTTTGGACCAGTGATGTGGATGGACTTACAGGTTTCACTGAGCCCCCTGCCCTTATATCATAATTACCTCAGGAGTCATCTGTGACTCAGGCATCCTAGGATGATTTCATTTGTCCTATCCACACCACGTGAAGACAAAGATTTCTCAGAAGGCTAGATGATTCCTAAGAGGAGAAGAGAGAAATACTGGAGGTTTTTTCCTCTCTGCCTCTCAGTTTTCATACATCTGATAGTGAAGTAGATAGTGGATATCTAGTGAAGGAGAGATTCAGGTTACAACCAGTGGGTGGATATTCCCTAGGGGTCTGGATATATCTTGTGTGCAGTCATCAGTATGCCATGCAGAGACATCATAGCTGCTTCTAAGACAGCCCAGCATGTTGGCTTGATGGATCAGAGACAGCCCTGCTGTGTGCAATTTCCTGCCTAGACAGGGGCTGTCCTTGTAGATCTCATGTAATCAGTATATGTCTGGGTAGAATAAGGCTCACAAGGAACATGATTTGTGGTTGACCTTGGAGCAGTTCAAGTGTTGGAGCTGCATATGTCCTTGGCTAATTGCCATGATGTCCTGAAGGTCCAGGGAACCACATGGATTCTAGGCCTTTGAGGATGCTTCTAGTGTTTGAATATTTCTAATATCTGTAACTACAATTTAGACAAGGGGAGGACCTGCAAGAGAGTGAGCTTCTTCCAATATCCCTCATATCTGTTCAGGTACACATAGAATGTGACAAGATCCTTAAAGGGGTGGGACTCAAATTTGAGGGCAGTGGGACAAATTTTCCAACATCTAGATCTAGATGTGGTGATCAAGATATGGTCAGAAGAGAAGAAAATTGAAGAAGAGTGTGGGAGGTGCATTAAGAAGGTCCTCCACCCCGATGCCACACTATGTGCCATGCCCTGCCCAGCCAGGTGCTGTTGACATAGACTCTCTGTAAACGTACCTCCTGGTGCAGAGTAAGGCTCACAAGAACATCATTTGTGGTGGCCTCTGGACCAGTAATGCACATGAATTTGCAGGTGTCCTTGAGTGGCTCAGAGGTTAAAGCGTCTGCCTGGAATGCGGGAGACCCCGGTTCGATCCCTGAGTTGGGAAGATCCCCTGGAGAAGGAAATGGCAACCCACTCCAGTACTCTTGCCTGAAGTATCCCATGGAGGGAGGAGCCTGGGAAGCTACAGTCCATGGGGTCACAAAGAGTCGGACACGACTGAGCGACTTCACCTCACCTCCTTGAGCTTCCTGCCTTGATGTCATAATGACCCTGGAGTCATCTGTGCCTCTAGCATCCTTGGGCAGATGTCAGTGGTCCTCTCCTCACAATGTGAACCCCAAGAGTTTCCAGAGGGTAAGAGGATACGTATGAGGAGAATATAGAAATATGACATGCTTTTCTTTCTCTGATCCTCCTACATCTGAAGTAAGTATAAAGAGGATCTAAAGGGACAGTCCCTGAGGATGGAGAAAGGGTTTACAAAGTGTGTGGATATTTCCGGGGTATCTGGATATACCTTGCAAGGAGCCATCAGGATGTGAAGGCAAGAGAGATGGAAGCTACATGGAAGAGGGTAATGGAGACTGGGTTGTGCCTACACTTTAAAGATTTCTTGTGTGTACTGCCCTACACATACACTTTGACAATGTATGAACAGTGCTTGTCTGCGTGAGCAAGACTCTCCAAGCATGTTTTAGTGGTGTTATTTGTGTCAGGTCCAGTGTGATTGTGGAGCTTTAATTGTCCTTAGCTCACTCCAGAAAGTTATGAGTACGTTTAAAAACAGCTGAGTTTCTGAAATCTTCAGTATGACTTAGGGGTTCTATTTCTAAAACTTGAAAAGGAACTGTTAGAAAAGATAAGGTTAATTCCTTTGAAATGAAGAGAAATCTAGAACACCTATTTCTCTCTGGGTCCTCATTCATCTGAGTGTGTACATTAAGCAGACATAATGAGGACTGTCTAGTGAGGGAGCAATGCAAGTTGGACGGCAGTGGGTCATCATTTTCACGTTCTATGCATAAATCTTGATTGACATCCAAGGAAGTGGTAGGAATAATCAGGAATGTTTCATTTGAAAATGTGAAGGGGACAAACAGGGCCTCCAGCAAAAGGAAACGCATTGTGCAGTGCTCCGCCTAGAGAAGTGCTGTTGACTTCATCTAACAGTAAACAGAGCCTTCCTGGGTAGAGTAGTGCAACTGGTTCATCATTATCGGTGGCCTTTGTACAGGGGTGGGTGTGAGGCTCCAGATGATATTCCTCCAAGATGTCAGGAAGGCCTTGGAAGCCATAGAGATATCTAACATATATTGATTATGATCTCAGTAGGCCATATCTGAAAATGTTCCCATGTGTAGACAATAGAAAGATAAATGCTAATTGAATCACATTCATCTTGCTTGCTGATCATTTCCCTTATGCTCACACATTTCTTCAGATACCTATAGACCAGCTGAAGAGATTCTCCAGCAGAAGAGATTATAAAGAAGAAGAGATGCAAATTGGATGACAGTGTGTCCAAGTTTTAAAGGGAAATTGAATTATCTTTGAAATATTTGGAAATATATTTTGAAATATCTTGGAAATTGAAATATCATAATGAACCAAGGAGTCATCTGTGGCTCAGGCATCCTCAGGATGGTTTCATTGGTCCTATATACTTAATGTGAAAACAAAGATTTTTCAGAAGGCAAGGTTATTCTTAAGAGGAGAAGAAATACTAGAGGTTTTCTCTCTCTCTTTCTAGGTTTTCATACATCTCAAAAAGACATAGTGAAGTGGATGGTGTGTATATAGTGAAGGAGAGATTCAGGTTAAAGTCTGAATCAGGTGCATGTTCTCTAGGCATCTGCATATATCTTCTGTGCAGCCATCAGGATGCAATGCAGAGATCATAGGTGCTTCTAGGACAGCCCAGGATCTTGGGTTGATCAATCAGTGAGAGCACTGTTGTGTGAAAATTCCCTACCCAGACAGGTACCAACCAAGTATACCTCATGTAATTAGTATATGTTTGGGTAGAGTAAAGCTCACAAGGAAAATGATTTTTGGTTGACCTTGGAGCATTTCTAGTGTTGGAGCTGCCTATGTCCTTGGTTACTTGCCATGATATCATGAGGATCCAGGAAGCCATGTGGATTCTAGGCATTTTTAGGATTCTTCCAGTGCTTGAATATTTCTATATCATCTGCACCTACAGGTTAGAATAGGGAAAAAAACTGCAAGACAGTTATATTCTTTCAATGTCCCTCACCTCTGTGCAGATACAGATAGAAGGTGACAAGATCCTCAAAGAAGTGGGATGCAGGTTTTATGGTAGTGGGACATTTTTTTTCAACATCTGGAGCATCTTGTGTGCAGTGATCAAGGTGTGGTGGGACCAGAGAAGAAAATTGAAGAGGAGTGTGGGAAGTGCTCTAATTATGACGTCCACCTTGAGGCCACACTGTTCAATGTGCCCTGCCCAGCCAGGTGCTGTTGACGTAGACTCCCTGTGAATGCACCTGCCTGGTCAGAGTAAGGCTCACAAGAACATCATTTGTGGTGGCCTCTGGACCAGTGAGGGGTGGAATTGCAGGTGTCCTTGAGCGTCTGCCTTGATGTCATAATGACCATGGAGTCATCTGTGCCTCTAGCATCCTCAGGCAGATTTCAGTGGTCCTCTCCTCACAATGTGAGTGCCAAGAGTTTACCGAGGATAAGTTGATATGTATGAGAAGAAGAAGAAATAACAAGATGCTTTCTTTCACTGGTCCTCGTACATCTGAAATAACTATAAAGGGGAGTTGAGGGGACAGCCCCTGAGATGGAGAAGGGATTCACAATGTGGGTGGATATTCCCTGAGTGTCTGCATATATCTTGAATGGAGCCATCAGGATGTGCAGGCAAGAGAGATGGGGACTGGGTAAGATGGGGACTGGGAAGAACATATTTTGTGGTGTCTTCTGGGCCAATCATGTGGATGGATCTGCAGGTTTCACTGAACTATCTGCCTGTATATCATAATGACCTGGAAAGACATCTATGACTCAAGCATCCTCAGGATTATTTCACTGGTCCTATCCGCACAATGTAAACACAATGTTTTTTCAGAAGGCAAGATGATTCCTAAGAGGAAAAGTGAGAAATACTAGAGATTTTCTCTCTATGTCTCTGGTTTTGTACATCTCAGGAAGGCATAGTGAAGTGGATGGTGGATATCTAGTGAAGGAGAGATTCAGGTTACAATCAGTGGGCGGATATTATGTGGGGGTCAGGATGTATCTTCCGTGCAGCCATCAGGATGTGATGAAGAGAAATCATAGGTGCTTCTAAGACAGCCAGGATCTTGAGTTGATAATTAGTGAGAGCCTTGCTGTATGAAATGCCCTGCCTAGATGGGTACTGTCCAAGTAAACCTCATGTAATCAGTATCTGTCTGAGTAAAATAAGGACCACAAGGTACATGATTTGTGGCTGACTTTGGAGCAGTTCTAGTGTTGGGGCTGCATATGTCCTTGGCTACTTGCCATAATGTTATGAGGGTCCAGGGAGCCATGTAGATTCTAGGTATTTTGAGGATGCTTCCAGTGCTTGAATATTTCTAATATCATCTCAGTACAGGTTAGAAAAATGAAAGAACTGAAAGAGATTGAACTTCTTCCAATATCCCTCATATCTGTTCAGATACACATAAAAGGTGACAAGTTCCTCAAAGAAATGGGATGCAAATTTGAGGGAAGTGGGGCAACTTTTTCAACATCTGGAGCTAAATCTTCACTGCAGTGATCTAGGTATGGTGGAAAGACAGAAGAAAATTGAAAAAGAGCATGGGTAGTACACTCAGCATGTCCTCCAACTCGAGGCCACACTGTGTGCCATGCCCTGTGCAGTCAGGTGCTCTTGATGTAGACTCCCTGTAAAAGCACCTGCCTGGGCAGAGTAAGGCTTACAATATATTCGTTTGTGATGGCCTCTGGAACACAGAATGTTATGGATGGACTTGCAGATGTCCTTGAGCTGGATGCCTTGATGTCATAATGACCCTGAAGTCATCTGTGACTCTAGCATCCTTGGGAACATTTCAGTGGTCCTCTCCTGACAATGTGAAGAGAGAGAGTTATATGATATCTATATCTATATCTATATAAGGAGAAGAGACAAATTCAAGATGCTTTTTACACTCTGTGTCCTCATATATCTCAAACAAGCATAGAGTTGCATAGAGTGGACAGCCACTCAGGGAGGGATGATGATGAAAGTCATTTAGGTGTTATCTCCAGGGGCCAGATATATGCTGAGTGCAATCATGGGCACGATGGGGAGAGAGGTCATAGCTGCTTCTCACAGAGAGCAGGGGCTTGGGTAGATCCTCCACTGAGAGTCCTTCTGGGTAGATTGCCCTATAGGCAGTAGCTGGTCATTACTGTTTCATGTCACTATTGCATGTTTCAGTCGATAGTGCTCAACAGGAAACACATGTGCTGACCTTTGTATGAGGGATAATGGTGGAGATTCAGGTGTGTTTGTTCCTGCTGCTGAAAAGGCATGAAGACACTGGCATTCCCCCAGTCTCAGAAATCTTCAGTGTTATTTCATTATTCTCTTGCTCACAGTGTGAACACCTACATTAGAGAAGATAAAGAGTCTTTCCAGTAGAGTAAGAGAGAACTCCACCTGTCTTGTCCTCTGGTGCTGCTGCTCATCTTTCCAGTAAGACATAGAGCAGAAGAGCAGGACTCTATTGAGTAATGGATGTGTTGTGTGGGCACTGAATGCATGTGTCTCAGTTAAGGGAAATCTTGAAATAATTCAATAGGATGTTGTAGGAAGAGAGGTGAACATGATATTTGGAAGTGTGTGAAGTACAGGGTTGGTCCTCCTACCTGAATCCACACCCTGCCCAGACAAGTACTGATCACTTAAAGTTGGTGCGAATAGTATCTGTTTGGGTAGAGTAAGGTTCACAAGAAACATCAATGGTGGTTCACCTTAGGAGAGTTCTAGTGGTGGAGCTGATGTGCCCCTCATGTGCTTGCCATGATGTCATGAGATTCCAGGGAGACACATAGATCCCTGCATTTTGAGGAGTCTTCGAATACTGAAATATTCCCAATAGCATGAGCACCTTCAAGTTAGAAACTAGAAACACACATTCTATGAGTAAAAGAACTAAAGGGAATAAGCTTTTACCCATGGTTCCTCATCCTTGTGCAGATACACATAAAACAAGTGATGAGACCCTGAGAGAGATGAAAAACATGTTGTTGGACTGTGGCTCAACTTTTCTAGGTCCATAGCTAAATGTTGGGTGTAGTCATCACTTAAAGAAGTGCAAATAGAGCATTCCTTGGTAGAATAATGTGCAACTGCAACATCATGACTGGTTGCCTTGGATGATGGGTGGGTGTGGGGCTCCAGGTGATATTATTCCAAGATATCAGGGAGCCCCTGGAAGCCAGAGTTGTCAAAGAAACCTCGATTATGATCTCAGTAGTCCTGATCTAAAAATGTGACCACATATAATGTAGAGAATGCAAACGTAAATGCTACTAGAATCACATTCACATTACTTGCTGATCATTTGTCCCACGTTCACATATTTCTCCAGATACTTGTAAACCAGCTGAAGAGATTCTCAAGGAGAAGAGATGCAAGTGGGATGACAGTCTGTCCATGTTTTAAAAGGAAATCGATAAATCTTTGTTGTAGCATCAGGATATAATGAGCAAAGGTATGTGTGGCTGTGAGGGTGAGAGGGCAATCCTCCACCTGGAAGTCCTGCTGTGTGCAGTGCCCTGCCCAGACAGGTGCAGTTAATGTAGAATTGGTGTACTGTGCTGCAGCTGGGTAGAGTAAGGCTCATAAGAACATCGTTTGTGGTGTTTTCTGGGCCAGTGATGTGGATGGATTTGCAGGTTTCACTTAGCTTCATACCTTTATATCATAATGACCCATGGAGTAATTTGTGGCTCAGGCATACTCAGGATGATTTCATTTTTCTGTCCTCACAATGTGAACACAAAGATTTTTTGGAAGGCAAGATGATTCCTAAGAGAAGATAGAAATACCAGAGGTTCTCTCTCTCTCTCTCCCTCTCACTCTCACTCACTGTCTTGGTTTTTGTACATCTCAAGAAGGCATAGATAAGTGGACTGTGGATATCTCATGATGGAGAGATTCAGGTTACAATCAGGGGGTCGATATCCTCTGGGGATCTGGTTATATCTTAAGTGCAGCTTGTAAGATGCAATGGAGTGAGAGATCATAGGTTCTTCTGTGACAACCCAGAGTCTTGGCTTGATCAATTGATAAGAGCCCTGCTGTGTACAATGTCCTGCATAGAGAGGTCCTGATCATGTAGACATCATGTAATCAGTATCTGCCTGGATAGAATAAAGCTCACAATGAACGAGATTTGTGGTTGACCTTGGAGTAGTTCTAGTGCTGGAGCTGCATGTGTCCTTGGGATTCTTGCCATGGTGTCTTGAGCGCCCAAGGGAACCTCCTGCATTCTAGGCATTTTGTGGATGCTTCCAGTCCTTGAATATTCCTGAGAGCATCAGCACCTACAACTTAGACAATGGAAGTGCAGTTCCTATTAGGAAACTAAGTAAAGGGAGTAAGCTTTTACAATGGTACCTCATCCTGGTGCAGATACAAGGAGAACAGGTGAAGAGATCCTGAGAGTGGTATGTGATCCATGTTTAAGCATACTGAGTCGAGTATTTCTAGGTCCATAGCTAAATCTTGGGTGCAGTGATCAAGGTATGGTGCTAGTAGGGAAAGAAATTTCCCTGCAGTGTAGAATGTGGTGCCTAAGGAGGTTTTCTACCATGAGACCATGGTGTGGTACAGTGCCTTGCCCAGTTTGACAATATTAATGTAAACTAGATGTACATAGCACCTTTCTGGGTTGTGTAATGTGCAACAGGATTATGACTTGTGGTGGCCTCTGAATCAGTCCTGGGTATGGGGCTGCTAGTGACTCTGAGCTGTCTTCCATAAATTCAGCATGGCTGTAGTAGCCACATAGGTATCTGTGATTTCCGTGGCCCATTCTGAAATATGGTGTACACAGGTGTACACAGAGCTTGTGAGGAAGTTCCCAAAGAGAGCAGGATGGAAATTGAAGGGCAGTGAGATAACATTTTTTGGAGTATAGAAAATATTGTGTACAGGCATAGGGATGTGGTGCGTAGGGTTCTCAAAGCTTCATGAGATATTGACAGGGATACAAGGTGTGTCCTTCCCCTTGGAGACTTGCTGTGTGCAGTGCCCTGCCCAGTCAGGAGCTGTTCACTTAGACTTCCTGTTAACGGCCTGCCTGTGTAGAGTAAGGCTCACAATAAGATTGTTTGTGGTGGCTTCTGGACCAGTGATGTGGATGGGGTTGTGGGTGGCCCTGAACTGCCTGCCTTGATGTCATAATGACCCCAGTGTCATCTGTGCCTCTAGCATCCTTGGGAAGATGTCAACGGTCCTCTCCTCACAATGTGAACACAAAGAGTTTACAGAGGGTAAGATGATACCTATGAGGAGAAGAGAGAAATATGGGGTGCTTTTCTCTCTGCACCCTCATATATCTCATGTTAGCATAGAGGGGTGTGGAGGGGATATCCACTGGGGGGAGGTTGCAAGTTACAAAAAGTGGGTGAATATTTGCTCAGATTCTGGATATTTTTTTCATGGAGCCTTCAGGATGTGGAAACAAGAGACATGAAACCTACTTGGAAGCATATAGAATGGACTGTACTGTGCTTACACATTAAAGAATTCCTGCGTGCAGTGTCCTCCTTTCCAGGCAGGTACTGTTCACTTTGACAATGTACAAGCAGTGACTGTGTGGGTGAGTGAGAGTCTCCAGGAATGTTGGTGTTTTGTTATTAGTGTAGGATTCAGTTTAAGAGTGGAGTTCAAAGTGTCCTTAACTGCACACTAGTCGTGTTCTTAGAACACCCTTGAAGCACCTGACTCTCTGAAATCTTCAGTATGACTTATGAGTTCCATTTATATTTTTAATTATTTTTATTGAAGGATAATTGCTTTACAGATTTTGTTGTTTTCTGTCAACCCTCAACATGAGTCAGCCATAGATATACATATATCCCCTCACTTTTGAAACTGCCTCCCATCTCCCCCATCATTCCACCCCTCTAGATTGATACAGAACCCCTGTTTGAGTTTCCTAAACCATAGAGCAAATTGCTGTTGGCTCTCTATTTTATACATGGTAATGTAAGTTTCCATGTTACTCTTTCCATACATCTCACCCTTTCCTCCCCTCTCCCCAAGTCCATAAGTCTATTTTCTATGTCTGTTTCTCCATTGCTGCCCTGAAAATAAATTCTTCAGTACCATTTTTCTAGATTCGAATATATGTGTTGCAATATGGTATTTATCTTTCTCTTTCTGACTCACTTCACTCTGAATAATAGGTTCTAGGTTCATCCACCTCATCAGAACCAACCACAATGTGTTCCTTTTTATGGCTGAGTAATATTCCATTATGTATATTCTTTATCCATTCAGCTGCCAGTGGACAGCTAGGTTGCTTCTATGTTCTAGCTACTGTAAATAGTGCTGCAACGAACAATGGGATACACTTGTTCTTTTCAATTTTGGTTTCCTCAGGGTATATGTCTAGGAGTGGGATTGCTGGGTCATATGGTGGTTTTATTCCTATTTTTTAAGGAATCTCCATACTGTCTTCAATAGTGGCTGTATCAATTTACATTCCCAGCAATAGTGCAAGAGTGTTCCCTTTTCTCCACACCCTCTCCAGCATTTATTGTTGGTAGACTTTTGGATGATGGCCATTCTGACTGATGTGAGGTGATATCTCATTGTTGTTTTGATTTGCATTTCTCTAATAATGAGCAATATTGAGTATCTTTTCATATATGTTTGTTAGCCATCTATGTGTCTTCTTTGGAGAAATGTCTGTATAGGTCTTTTTCCCACTTTTTGATTGGGTTGTTTCTTTTTCTGGTATTGAGTTGTATGAGCTGCTTATATATTTTGGAAATTAATCTCCTGTCAGTTGTTTCATTTGCTATTATTTTCTCCCATTCCGAGGGTTGTCTTTTCACCTTGCTTATAGTTTCCTTTGCCGTGAAAAAGCTTTTCAGTTTAATCAGGTCCCATTTGTTTACTTTTGTTTTTATTTCCATTACTCTAGGAGGTGGCTTCTAGAGGATCTTGCTTTGATCTATGCCATTGAGTGTTATGCCTTTGTTTTCCTCTAAGAGTTTTATAGTTTCTGGTCTGATATTTAGGTCCTTAATCCATTTTGAGTTTATCTTTGTCTATGGTGTTAGGAAGTGTTCTAATTTCATTCTTTTACATGTAGCTGTCCAGTTTTCCCAGCACCATTTATTGAAGAGGCTGTCTTTACCCCATTGTATATTCTTGTCTCCTTTGTCAAAAATAAGGTACCCATAGATGCATGGGTTTATTTATGGACTTTCTATCTTGTTCCATTTGTCTATATTTCTGTTTTTGTGCCAGTACCATACTGTCTTTGTAGTATAATCTGAAGTCAGGTAAGTTGATTCCTCTGACTTCATTCTTCTTTCTCAAGACTGCTTTGGCTTTTCAGGGTCTTTTGTGTTTATGAATTGTGAATTTTTTTGTTCTAGTTCTGTGAAAAATGCCATTGGTAATTTGATAGGGATCACACTGAATCTGTAAATTGCATTTGGTAGTATAGTCATTTTCACAATATTAATTCTTCCTCCCCAGGAACATGGAATATCTCTCCATCCATTTATGTCATCTTTGATTTCTTTCATTAGTGTCTTATAATTTTCTCTGTACAGTTCTTTTGTCTCCTTAAGTGCATTTATTCCTAGATATTTAATTCTTTTTGTTGCAGTGGTGAATGGGATTGATTCCTTAATTGCTCTTTCTGATTTTTCATTGTTAGTATATAGAAATGCAATGATTTCTGTGTATTGATTTTGCATAGTGCAACTTTGCTAAATTCACTGATTAGTTCTAGTAATTTTCTGATATCATTAGGGTTTTCTATGTACAGTATCATGTAATCTGCAAACAGTGAGAGCTTTACTGGTCTGGATTCCTTTTATTTCTTTTTCTTCTCTGATTGCTATAGCTAGGACTTCCAAAATGATGTTGAATAATAGTGGTGAAAGTGGATATCTTTGTCTTGTTCCTGATCTTAGAGCAAATGCTCTCAGTTTTTCACCATTGAGAATAATGTTTGATATAGGCTTATCATATATGGCCTCTACTGTGTTGAGGTAGGTTCCTTCTATGCCCATTTTTTGAAGAGTTTTAAATCAAAAATTGGTGCTGAATTTTGTCAACGGCCTTTTCTGAATCTATTGAGATGATCATTTGGTTTTTATCTTTCAATTTGTTAATATAGTGAATCACATTGATTCATTTGAGTGTATTGAAGAATCCTTGCATTCCTGGAATATACCCAACTTAATCATGGTGTATGAGATTTTTGATGTGTTGTTGAATTGTTTGCTAAAATTTTGATGGGGCTTTTTGCATCTATGTTCATCAGTGATATTGGCCTGTAGTTTTCTTTTTTGTGTGTTGTCTTTGTCTGGGTATCAGGATGATGGTGGCCTTGTAGAAGGGTTTGGAAGTGCTCCTTCCTCTGCAATTTTTTGACAGCTTTAGAAGGATAGGCATTAGCTCTTCTCTAAATGTTTAATAGAATTCTCCTGTGAAGCTGTCTGGTCCTGGGCTTTTGTTTTTTCAGAGATTTTTAGTCACATCTTCATTTCAGTGCTTTTAATTGGTTTGTTAATAATTTCTATTTATTCCTGGTTCATTCTTGGAAGATTGAACTTTTCTAAGAATCTGTCCATTTCTTCCAAGTTATCCATTTTATTGCCATATAGTTGTTCATAATAGTCTCTTATAATCCTTTGTATTTCTGCATTGTCTGTTGTAACCTCTCCTTTTACATTTCTAATTTTGTTGATTTGATTCTTCTCTTTTTTTCTTGATGAGTCTGACTAAAGGCTTGTCAATTTTGTTTATCTTCTCCAAGAATCAGCTTTTAGTTTTATTCATCTTTGCTATTGTTTCTTTCATTTCTTTTTAATTTATTTCTGCTCAGATCTTTAAGATTTCTTTCCTTCTACTAATTTTGGTGTTTGGTCTTTCTTTTCCAGTTGTTTTAGGTGTAAAGTTAAGTTGTCTATTCAATGTTTTTCTTGCTTCTTGAGGTAGGATTGTATTGCTATAAAGTTCCCTCTTAGAACTGTGTTTGCTGCATCCCATAGCTTTTGAGTTGTCATGCTTTCATTGTCATTTCTTTCTAGAAATTTTTTTATTTCCCTTTTGATTTCTTCAGTAACTTGTTGGTTATTTAGAAACATGTTGTTTAATCTCCATGTGTTTGTGTTTCTTACATTTTTTTTTTCTTGTAATTGATGCCTAGTCTCATAGCATTGTGGTCGGAGAAGATGCCTGATACGATTTCAATTTTCTTAAATTTGCTGAAGTTTGATTTGTGACCCAAGATGTGGTCTATCCTGGAGAATGTTCCACGTGCACTTGAAAATAAGGTGTATTCTTATGCATTTGGATGGAATGTCCTGAAGATATCAATGAGATCCATCTCATCTAATGTATCATTTAAGACTTGTGTTTCCTTTTTAATTTTCTGTTTTAAGGATCTGTCCATTGGTGTGAGTGGGGGTGTTAAAGTCTCCTACTATTTACTGTCAGTTTCTCCTTTTATGTCTGTTAGTGTTTGTCTTATGTATTGAGGTGCTCCTATGTTGAGTGTATAGATATTTACAATTGTTATGTCTTCCTCTTTGATTGATCCCTTGATCATTATGTAGTGTCCTTCTTTATTTCTTGTAATCTTCTTTATTTTAAGGTCTATTTTGTCTGATATGAGGATTACTACTCCAGGTTTCTTTTGCTTCCTATTTGCATGGAATATATTTTTCCATTCTGTCAC
This sequence comes from Cervus canadensis, assembly GCF_019320065.1. NCBI lineage: Eukaryota > Metazoa > Chordata > Mammalia > Artiodactyla > Cervidae > Cervus > Cervus canadensis. The sequence continues at coordinate 104,983,571 of NC_057419.1, forward strand.
TTTCAGTCTATATGTGTCTTTAGGTCTGAAGTGGGTTTCTTGTAGACAGTATATATATATATGGGTCTTGGTTTGTATCCATTCAGCCAGTCTGTGTCTTTTGGTTGGAGTATATAATCTATTTAAATTTAAAGTAATTATTGATATATATGTTCCTATTGCCATTTTCTTAATTGTATGGTGTTGATTTTGTAGATCTTTTTTCTTCTCTTGTATTTCTTGACTATATAAGTCCATTTAACATTTGTTGTAAAAGCTGGTTTGGTGGTACTGAGCTCTCTTAACTTTTGCTTGTCTGAAAAGCTTTTTATTTCTCCATCAATTTTGAATGAGATCCTTGCTGGGTACTGTAATCTTGGTTATAGATTTTCCCCTTTCAGTACTTTAAATATGTCCTGCCATTTCCTTCTGGCTTGCAGAGTTTCTGCTGAAAGATCAATTGTTAAGCGTATGGAGTTTTCCTTGTATGTTATTTGTTGCTTCTCCTTTGCTGCTTTTAATATTCTTTCTTTGTGTTTAGTCTTTGTTAGTTTGGTTAGGGTATGTCTTGGCATGTTCCTCCTTGGGTTTATCCTTTATGCAAATCTTTGTGCCTCTTGAACTTGACTATCTCCTTTCCTATGTTGGGGAAATTTTCAACTATAATCTCTTCAAAAATTTTCTCATATCCTTTCTTTTTCCTCTTCTTCTTCTAGGACCCCTATAATTTGAATGTTGGCACATTTGCTACTTGTTCCAGGGTATCTGTGACTATCCTCAGTTCTTTTCTTTCTTTTTATTTTATTCTGCTCTTCAGAAGTTATTTCCACCATTTTATCTTCCAGCTCACTGATTCGTTCTTCTGCTTCAGATATTCTGCTAGAGATATTCTGCTAGAGATATTCTGCTTCAGATATTCTGCTAATTCCTTCTAGAGTATTTTTAATTTCAGCAATTTGTGTTGTCTGTCTCTGTATGCTTATTCTTTAATTCTTCTAGGTGTTTGTTAATTGAGTCTTGCATTTTCTCCATTTTGTTTTCAAGGTTTTTTATCACCTTTACTATCATTATTCTAAATTATTTTCAGGTAGCTTACTTATTTCCTCTTCATTTATTTTGACTTCAGTGTTTCTAGTTTGTTCCTTCATTTATATAGTATTTCTCTGGCTTTTCATCATTTTTTTTAACTTGTTGTGTTTGAGGTCTCCTTTTCTCAGGCTTCAAGATTGAATTCTTTCTTCCTTTTGGTTTCTGCCCTCCTAAGGTTGGTCCAGTGGTTTGTGGAAGCTTCATATAGGGTGAGATTTGTGCTGAGTTTTTTGTTTGTTTGTTTGATTTTCCTCTGATGGGCAAGGCTGAGTGAGCTGGTAATCCTATCTGCTGATGATTGGGTTTGTATTTTTGTTTTGTTTGTTGTTTAGATGAGATGTCCTGCACAGGGTGCTACTGGTGGTTGGGTGATGCCAGATCTTATATTTAAGTGGTTTCATTTGTGTTACTTCTCACTATTTGATACTCCCTAGGGTTATTTAACTTATATGCAGAGTACATCATGAGAAACGCTGGGCTGGAAGAAGCACAAGCTGGAATCAAGATTGCCCGGAGAAATATCAATAACCTCAGATATGCAGATGACACCACCCTTATGGCAGAAAGTGAAGAGGAACTAAAAAGCCTCTTGATGAAAGTGAAAGAGGAGAGTGAAAAAGTTGGCTTAGAGCTTAACATTCAGAAAACTAAGATCATGGCATCTGGTCCCATCACCTCATGGGAAATAGATGGGGAGACAGTGGAAACAGTGTCAGACTTTATTTTTCTTGGGCTCCAAAATCACTGCAGATGATGACTGCAGCCATGAAACTAAAAGATGTTTACTGCTTGGGAGGAAAGTTATGACCAACCTAGATAGCATATTAAAAAGCAGAGACATTACTTTGCCAAAAAAGGTCCGTCTGGTCAAGCCTATGGTTTTTCTTGTGGTCATGTATGGATGTGAGAGTTAGACTGTGAAGAAAGCTAAGTGCCAAAAAATTGATGCTTTTGAGTGTTGGAGAAGTTGGTGTTGGAGAAGACTCTTGAGAGTCCCTTGGACTGCAAGGAGATCCAACCAGTCCATCCTAAAGGAGATCAGTCCTGGGTGTTCATTGGAGGGACTGATGCTGAAGCTGAAGCTCCAATACTTTGGCCACCTCATGCAAAGAGTTGACTCGTTGGAAAAGACCCCGATGCTGGGAGGGGTTGGGGGCAGGAGGAGAAGGGGACGACAGAGGATGAGACGGCTGGATGGCATCACCGAGTCGATGGGCATGAGTTTGAGTAAACTCCGGGAGTTTGTGATGGACAGGGAGGCCTGGCGTGCTGCGATTCATGGGGTCACAAAGAGTCGGACACAACTGAGCGACTGAACTGAACTGAACTGAAGGGTTAGTCCTCCGGTTGTCTGAGGTGTTGGAATCAGTGCTCCCACTCCAAAGGCTCAGGGCTTGATCCCTCTCCAAAAACCAGCCTAAGTCCAATCTACCATGAGGAATTTCACCCGAAATGAAAGGGCCTTTACTTGAGTTCCAAAACCCAGTGCACAAGAACATAATGGAGATCTCTGACACAGCAGTAACTCGGTATTGCCTGCCATGTGGACAGGCCTCCTTGGATTGCAACAGATGACTAGAGGGTCTGTCCTTGGCAGTAGTCAGCAGAACTCTGGGTTCCATTTCTAAAAGTTGAACAGGTACAGATTTAAAAAGAGAAGGGTAATTTCTTTGAAATGAAGATAGATCTAAACCACCTTTTTCTCTCTGGGTCATCATCCTTCTGCATGTGCACAGTATGTAGAAGTAGTGAAGATGGTCTACTGAGGGAAGGATGCAAGCTGGAAGGAGTTGGTCACCATTTTAATGGTCGATGCATAAATCTTGAGTGCAGTGCACAGGACTCAGTGGGAGTAAGAAAGAAAGGTTCATTTGAGAGTTGAAAGGGGACAGGCAGGTCCACCTTGAGGTCATGCTCTGTGCAGTTACCCACCTAGAGAGGTGCTGTTCACTTCAACTATTTGTTAAAAGTGCCCTTCTAGTTCGAGTGATGCTCAAAATAATATTTTTGGTGAGCTTCAACCCATGACAAACTGGAAACTGTAGATCCTTGAGCTGCCTAGGTGAAGTCATGAGGGTTTAGGGATCCTCTGGGTGTTTGATAGGCTTTGGATGTGTTTGGTGGTGGATTCCTAACAGTAAGAACATATCCAGTTTTGTCAGTTCAGTCGCTCAGTCATGTCTGAGTCTTTGTGACCCCATGGACTACAGCACGCCATGTTTCCCTGTCCATCACCAACTCCCAGAGCTTGCTCAAACTCATGTCCATAGAGTTGATAATGCCATCCAAACATCTCATCCTCTGTTGTCCCCTTCTCCTCCTGGCTTCAATCTTTCCCACCATCAGGGTCTTTTCCAGCGTGTCTTTGAATCAGGTGGCGAAAGTATTGGAGCTTCAGCTTCAGCATCAGTCCTTCCAATGATTATTCAGCATTGATTTCCTTTAGGATGGACTGGTTTGATCTCCTTGCAGTCCAAGGGACTATAAAGAGTCTTCTCCAGCACCACAATTTGAAAGAAAGCATCAATTCTTCGGCACTCTGTCTTCTTTATGGTCAAATTCTCACATCCATACGTGACTACTGGAAAAAACATAGCTTTGACTAGACGGACCTTTGTCAGCAAAGTGATGTCTCTACTTTTTAATATGCTCTCTAGGTTTGTCATAACTTTACTTCTAAGGGGCAAGCACCTTTAAATTTCATGGCTGCAGTCACCATCCTCAGTTCAATACACCGTGCATATCTCCACTGGTAAATAGGATTTGTTTAACATTTGTGTTAAATTTCTACACTTTAACCCATGCAGAATGTGTGATGGTGAAGGCAGTGAATTGAGGGTTTTTATTATTTTCCCTCTCAAGTATGGACTTAATCAAGCACTATTTCAGCTCTGTTTTCTTCCAGTGAACTCTGATTATTTGAACCTATCCCACACCATTTCAGTTACTATAGCTTTAACATATACAATGAATTTCAATATCTTGTTTATTTTCTATCATAATTTTCTTAACTACTTTATCATTTTCAAAAATTTTTAATTGATTCTCTGCATTAATTGCAACATTATTTTTGTGTTTTATGTATTGTTTTTCTACATTCTTTTTTAACCAATGTTTTCTCAGCCTGTGTGTGCTAAGTCACTTCTGTGCTGTCTAACTCTTTGTGACCTGATGGACTGTAGCCTGCCAGGCTCCCCTGTCCATGGGAATTTCCAGGCAAGAATACTGGAGTGGTTGCCATTTCCTCCTCCAGGGAATCTTCCCAACCCAGGGGTGAAACTCACGTCTTTTATTTCTCCTGCATTGGAAGGCAGGTTTTTGTTTATTTGTTTGTTTGTTTGTTTACCACTAGCACCACCTGGGAAGCCAAACTAGACAAAGTCAGTAAAATTGAACATTGAAAACTTAGTAACATCCCCACATAAACCCTCTATCCTGGAGTTTTTCTTGAGGCATATTTTATTTATTTTATTATTTTTTAAATTTATTTATTTTTTCCCATTAATTTTTTTAGTTGGAGGCTAATTACTTTAAATATTGTAGTGGTTTTTGCCATACATTGACATGAATCAGCCATGTTACATGTATTCCCCATCCCGATTCCCCCTCCCACCTCCCTCCCCACCCCATCCTTCTGGGTTTTCCCAGTGCACCAGGCCTGAGCACTTGTCTCATGTATCCAACCTGGGCTGGTGATCTGTTTCACCCTTGATAATATACATGTTTCGATGCTGTTCTCTCGAAACATCCCACCCTCGCCTTCTCCCACAGAGTCCTAAAGTCTGTTCTGTGCATCTGTGTCTCTTTTTCTGTTTTGCATATAAGGTTATCATTACCATCTTTCTAAATTCCATATATATGCATTAGTATACTGTATTGGTGTTTATCTTTCTGGCTTACTTCACTCTGTATAATGGGCTCCAGTTTCATCCACCTCATTAGAACTGATTCAAATGAATTCTTTTTAATGGCTGAGTAATATTCCATGGTGTATATGTACCACAGCTTCCTTATCCATTCGTCTGCTGATGGGCATCTAGGTTGCTTCCATGTCCTGGTTATTATAAACAGTGCTGTGATGAACATTGGGGTGCACGTGTCTCTTTCAGATCTGGTTTCCTCGGTGTGTATGCCCAGAAGTGGGATCTCCTGCAGCTCAAAAAATAAATGACCCAATCAAAAAATGGGCCAAAGAACTAAACAGACATTTCTCCAAAGAAGACATACAGATGGCTAACAAACACATGAAAAGATGCTCAACATCACTCAATATCAGAGAAATGCAAATCAAAACCATAATGAAGTACCATTACACTCCAGTCAGGATGGCTGCTATCCAAAAGTCTACAAGCAATAAATGCTGGAGAGGGTGTGGAAAAAAGGGAACCCTCTTACACTGTTGGTGGGAATGCAAACTAGTACAGCCGCTATGGAGAACAGTGTGGAGATTTCTTAAAAAACTGGAAATTGAGGCATATTTTAGAACTTCAGATCATTCATATCATTCTCCACACTGAATCCCAGGTGCCACTAGTGGTAAAGAATCTGCCTGCCAGTGTGGGAGATGTAAGAGATGTGGATTCAATCCCTGGGTCAATAAGATCCCCTGGGGGAGGGCTTGGCAACCCACTCCAGTGTTCTTGCCTGGAGAATTCATTGGACAGAGGAGCCTGGTGGGCTGTAGTCCATAGGGTCGCAGAGTCGGACATGAATGAAGTGACTTAGCACACATGCATGTAATTATATGATACAGCATTTTAACTATCACTTTTAAGCTAGAATTTAATATTTGTTGACAGTTTTATTTATTTTGAGGTGAAAGTTGCATACAGTGAGATTTAAAATTCTTAAGTATACTTACATGAGAATTTACCAATTCATTCATATGTGTAACCCAAACCCCTATCAAGTTATAAATATTATCATTGCCCCCCATATTTTCCCACTCCAACCCCAGAGAGATTCATTATTATTTTTCTACCACAGTTGGTTGTATATGTTCTAGAACTTCATGTGAATGGTATAATGTAATATGTAGTCTTTTGTGTATAACTCTTTTCTTTCATAAGAAAACTCATTTTGAGATCTCTCCACTTGATCTATCAGTGTTTTAATACTTCTTATTACTGAGTAATGTTCTATCTATGAATCTATCACAAATAATTTACCCATTCTCCTGCAGATGGATACATGAATTTCCATGTCTAATTTGTGACTGTTATAAATAAAGCTGCTATTAACATCCATGTACAGGTCTGTGGATATATTTTTTTCATTTCTCTTTAATAAATTCTTAGGGAGTGTAATTGCTGGTTCGTAGGAAGGAATATTTTTAATTTTATGAAAAATTGGCACAAAGACTTTTACACTGCCACGAGCATTGTATAACAGTTCTGATTGTTCAGCATCTTCACCAACATTTGCAGTTGTCAGTCCTTTTTCTTTCTTCTTTTAGTCATTCTGGTGGAGTTTAGTGAGATCTCATTATTGTTTTGATTAGCATTTTTTCCTAATGTCCAATGATACTTGCCTATCAGCTTTTCCCTGTTTACTAATGTATTGCTTTATATACAGTAATATGCAATAAAGTTTACCAATTTTAAGTGTAAATTTTGAAGGATTTTGGTAATAGTATACAATTACATGTACATAGTCAAGATACAGAACAGTTTTATAATCATAAAAAAAATTTCCTCATGTTCCCTTGCATTCAGTCTCCTATTCCATCCTGGGACTCAGGCAACTATTAAGAATATTTTCTTACATAATAGGTCTGCCTTTGATAACATTTCATACAAATGAAATATTTTTCATTGTACTTCTGTTACTTCAGCATAAGGCATTTGAGATTTCTCTATGTTATTGCATATATTAATTGTATTATTCCTTTCTGTTTATAGACTGCTTTCCATGGTACCATATACATTATACCATAATCTGTTTATTAAATTACCAGTTTTTGAACCGTATTTGTTTCCATTTTGAGGCTGTTTTGAATGACGTTTCTGTAAGCACTCCAGTACACAGTTTTGCAAAGGCCTTTGTTTCTCTTGAGTAAACACTGACGAGTAGAATCACTGGGTCTTAGTATACAAATATATTTAACTTTATAAAGTATCACCATACAATTTTCCCAAAGTGGGTTAACAGTTTTGCCTCCACACCAGCACTGAATGAGTTTTATGTGCCCCACAAACTCAACAACAGTTCGTAAGGTCAGTCTTGTAAATTTTTACCCATTCTGATCTGTATGCAGTGGTGTCAAATTGCCGACATCTATCCATTGGATCATAGAGAAAACAAGAGAATTCCAGAAAAAACATCTACTTCTGCTTCATTGACTACACTAAAACCTTTGGCTGTGTGGATCACAACAAACTGTGGAAAATTCTTAAAGAGATGGGAATACCAGACCACCTGACCTGATTCTTGAGAAATCTGTATGCAGGTCAAGAAGCAACAGTTAGAACCAGACATGGAGTAATGGACAGGTTTCAAACTGGGAAAGAAGTATGTCAAGGTTATATATTGTTACCCTGCTTATTTAACTTATATGCTCTATATATCATGTGAAATGCTGGGCTGGATGACTCACAGGCTGCAATCAAGATTGCTGGGAGAAATATCAACAACCTCAGGTATCCAGATGACACCACTGTAATGGCAGAAAGCAAACGGGAACTAAAGAGCCTCCTGAAGGTGAAAGAGCAGAGTGAAAAAGCTTGGTTAAAACTCAACATTTTCACAATATTGATTCTTCCAATCCATGAACACGGTATATTTCTCCATCTATTTGTGTCCTCTTTGATTTCTTTCATCAGTGTTTTATAGTTTTCTATATATAGGTCTTTCGTTTCTTTAGGTAGATATACTCCTAAGTATTTTATTCTTTTTGTTGCAATAGTGAATGGTATTGTTTCCTTAATTTCTCTTTCTGTTTTCTCATTGCTAGTGTATAGGAATGCAAGGGATTTCTGTGTGCTAATTTTATATCCTGCAACTTTACTATATTCGTTGATTAGCTCTAGTAATTTTCTGGTAGAATCTTTACGGTTTTCTATGTAGAGGATCATGTCATCTGCAAACAGTGAGAGTTTCACTTCTTCTTTTCCTATCTGGATTCCTTTTATTTCTTTTTCTGCTCTGACTGCTGTGGCCAACACTTCCAAAACTATGATGAATAGTAGTGGTGAGAGTGGGCACCCTTGTCTTGTTCCTGACTTTAAGGGAAATGCTTTCAATTTTTCACCATTGAGGGTGATGTTTGCTGTGGGTTTGTCATATATAGCTTTTATTATGTTGAGGTATGTTCCTTCTATTCCTGCTTTCTGGAGAGTTTTTATCATAAATGGATGTTGAATTTTGTCAAAGGCTTTTTCTGCATCTATTGAGATAATCATATGGTTTTTATCTTTCAATTTGTTAATGTGGTGTATTACATTGATTGATTTGCGGATATTAAAGAATCCTTGCATTCCTGGGATAAAGCCCACTTGGTCATGATGTATGTTCTTTTTAATATGTTATTGGATTCTGTTTGCTAGAATTTTGTTAAGGATTTTTGCATCTATGTTCATCAGTGATATTGGCCTGTAGTTTTCTTTTTTTGTGTCATCTTTGTCTGGTTTTGGTATTAGGGTGATGGTTGCCTCATAGAATGAGTTTGGAAGTTTGCCTTCTTCTGAAATTTTCTGGCAGGGTTTGAGTAATATAGATGTTAGCTCTTCTCTAAATTTTTGGTAGAATTCAGCTGTGAAGCCATCTGGTCCTGGGCTTTTGTTTGCTGGAAGATTTTTTTACAGTTTCGATTTCCTTGCTTGTGATGGGTCTGTTAAGATCTTCTATTTCTTTCTGGTTCAGTTTTGGAAAGTTATACTCTTCTAAGAATTTGTCCATTTCTTCCAAGTCGTTCATTTTATTGGCATACAGCTGCTGGTAGTAGTCTCTTATGATCCTTTGTATTTCAGTGTTGTCTGTGGTGATCTGTCCATTTTCATTTCTAATTTTTTTGATTTGGTTCTTCTCCCTTTGTTTCTTGATGACTCTGGCTAACAGCTTGTCAATTTTATTTACCTTTTCAAAAAACCAGCTTTTAGCTTTGTTGATTTTTGGTACGGTCTCTTTTGTTTCTACCCAAAGCAATCTATAGATTCAATGCAATCCCCTATCAAGCTACCAACAGTATTTTTCACAGAACTAGAACAAATAATTTCATGATTTGTATGGAAATACAAAAAACCTCAAATAGCCAAAGTAATCTATAGAAAGAAGAATGGAACTGGAGGAATACACCTGCCTGACTTCAGACTATACTACAAAGCCACAGTCATCAAGACAGTATGGTAGTGGCACAAAGACAGAAATATAGATCAATGGAACAAAATAGAAAGCCCAGAGATAAATCCACGAACCTATGGACAACTTATCTTCAACAAAGAAGGCAAGGATATACAATGGAAAAAAGACAACCTCTTTAACAAGTGGTGCTGGGAAAACTGGTCAACCACTTGTAAAAGGATGAAACTAGAACACTTTCTAACACCACACACAAAAATAAACTCAAAATGGATTAAAGATCTAAATGTAAGACCAGAAAGTATAAAACTCCTAGAGGAGAACATAGGCAAAACCCTCTCCGACATAAATCACAGCAGGATCCTCTATGACCCACCTCCCAGAATATTGGAAATAAAAGCAAAAATAAACAAATGGGACCTAATTAAACTTAAAACTTTTGCACAACAAAGGAAACTATAAGTAAGGTGAAAAGACAGCCCTCAGATTGGGAGAAAATAATAGCAAACGGAGCAACAAAGGACTAATCTCAAAAATATACAAGCAACTCCTGCAGCTCTACTCCAGAAAAATAAATGACCCAATCAAAAAATGGGCCAAAGAACTAAACAGACATTTCTCCAAAGAAGACATACAGATGGCTAACAAACATATGAAAAGATGCTCAATATCACTCATTATCAGAGAAATGCAAATCAAAACCACAATGAGGTACCATTACATGCCAGTCAGGATGGCTGCTATCCAAAATAAATAATGGAGAGGGTGTGGAGAAAAGGGAACCCTCTTACAGTGTTGGTGGGAATGCAAACTAGTACAGCCACTATGGAGAACAGTGTGGAGATTCCTTCAAAAACTGGAAATAGAACTGCCATATGACCCAGCAATCCCACTCCTGGGCATACACACCGAGGAAACCAGATCTGAAAGAGACACGTGCACCCCAATGTTCATCGCAGCACTGTTTATAATAGCCAGGACATGGAAGCAACCTAGATGCCCATCAGCAGACGAATGGATAAGGAAGCTGTGGTACATATACACCATGGAATATTACTCAGCCATTAAAAAGAATTCATTTGAATCAGTTCTAATGAGGTGGATGAAACTGGAGCCCATTATACAGAGTGAAGTAAGCCAGAAAGATAAACACCAATACAGAATACTAACACATATATATGGAATTTAGAAAGATGGTAATGATAACCCTATATGCAAAACAGAAAAAGAGACACAGATGTACAGAACAGACTTTTGGACTCTGTGGCGGAAGGCAAGGATGGGATGTTCTGAGAGAATACCATTGAAACAAGTATACTATCAAGGGTGAAAAAGATCACCAGCCCAGGTTGGATGCATGAGATAAGTGCTCAGGGCTGGTGCACTGGGAAGCCCCAGAGGGATGGGATGGGGAGGGAGGTGGGAGGGGGATTGGGATGGGGAACACATTTAAATCCATGGCTGATTCATGTCAATGTATGGCAAAACCCACTACAATATTGTAAAGTAATTAGCCTCCAACTAATAAAAATAAATGAAAAAAAAAGGAGAAAAAAAACTCAACATTAAGAAAACTAAGATCATGGCATCTGGTCACATCACTTCATATCAAATAGATGGGGAGAAAGTGGAAACATTGGCAGATTTCATTTTCTTGGGATCCAAAATCACTGAGGACTGTGACTGCAACCATGAAATTAAAAGATGCTTGCTCCTTGGAAGGAAAGCTATGACAAACTTAGGCAGTGATTTAAAAGCAGAGACGTTATTTTGTCAGCAAAGGTCCATCTAGTCAAAGCTGTGGTGTTTCCAGTAGTCATGTATGGATGTGAGAATTGGACCATAAAAAAGGCCGAGTGTAGAAGAATTGACACTTTTGTACTGTGGTATTGGCGAAATCTCTTGAGAGTTCTTTGGCCAGCAAGGAGATCAAACCAGTCAATCCTAAAGGAAATCAACCCTGAATATTCACTGGAAGGATTGATGCTGAAGCTGAAGCTCTAGTGCTTTGACTACCTGATGTGAAGGGCCAACTCATTGGAAGAGACCCTGATGATGTGAAAGATTGAGGGCAGTAGGAGAAGAGGGCGGTTGAGGATGAGATGGTTAGATAACATCACTGACTCAGTGGACATGAGTTTGAGGTGTTTGCTACATGCATTTCTGCATTCTTCTCCATGCTTAAGCATATATACAATCCCACTGTACAGGTTGGTGAGATTATTTATTGAATGGATGATGTACAGAAGTGAAATGAGATATATAATAAATACAGAAACACACACTCCAAGGTTCTTAATGTCAGTGTTTTCCTTTTCTTTTTTTTTTTTAAAAAGCTACCAAAATATTCTCACAGCATGCATATCATAAGGTAGATTGATAGTTGAATTGGGACTGTTACTGTAAGGATATAAGAATTACTAAAAGCCCTGATAAGGCTTTAGGTAGGCATATGACTTCTAATTAGGAAAGCAACATGGTATGAAATATCTTCTTTTATCAAGAATGGAAATAATATTGTGTTAATAAAGTCACTTGTTTCTCTATGACTCTTGAGTTTCTCAAAGTACTCTTGTGTACACTGATTTGTTTAATTCTCATAACAGATCTGAGATGTGAAATTAAAAGTATTCGCAGCTTTAAGTATTCCAACTGCCATGTAAGTAAGCATGAAGTGGATGTAAATTATTATGATTGTTGCAGGTCTGAAGAGCAGACACTATTCCAAAAGATGCAAAAACTAGAGGCTTTTCCTTGTTAGATCCCTTATTACTGTTGGTGGGAATGCAAACTAGTACAGCCACTATGGAAAACAGTGTGGAGATTCCTTAAAAAACTGGAAATAGAACTGCCATATGACCCAGCAATACCACTTCTGGGCATACACACTGAGGAAACCAGATCTGAAAGAGACACATGCACCCCAATGTTCATCGCAGCACTGTTTATAATAGCCAGGACATGGAAGCAACCTAGATGCCCATCAGCAGATGAATGGATAAGGAAGCTGTGGTACATATACACCATGGAATTTTACTCAGCCATCAAAAAGAATTCATTTGAACCAGTCCTAATGAGATGGATGAAACTGGAACCCCTTATACAGAGTGAAGTAAGCCAGAAAGATAAAGAACATTACAGCATACTAACACATATATATGGAATTTAGAAAGATGGTAACGATAACCCTATATGCAAAACAGAAAAAGAGACACAGAAATACACAACAGACTTTTGAACTCTGTGGGAGAATGTGAGGGTGGGATGTTTCAAAAGAACAGCATGTATACTATCTATGGTGAAACAGATCACCAGCCCAGGTGGGATGCATGAGACAAGTGCTCGGGCCTGGTGCACTGGGAAGACCCAGAGGAATCGGGTGGAGAGGGAGATGGGAGGGGGGATCGGGATGGGGAATAAGTGTAAATCTATGGCTGATTCATATCAATGTATGACAAGACCCACTGAAATGTTGTGAAGTAATTAGCCTTCAACTAATAAAAAAAATTAAAAAAAAAATAAATGATTTAATATTGTAAAGTAATTAGCCTCCAACTAATAAAAATAATTGGAAAAAATAAAAAAATAAAATAAATAAATAAATGATTTAATAACAGAGTACCCTAAATCTGTTTTCATGTTTTAGATGCATTGTATTTATTTTCTATTTTATTTTTTTTTCATTTATTTTTATTAGTTGGAGGCTAATTACTTTACAGTATTATAGTGGGTTTTGTCATACACTGACATGAATCAGCCATGGATTTACATGTATTCCCCATCCCGATCCCCCCTCCCACCTCCCTCTCTACCCAATCCCTCTGAGTCGTCCCAGTACACCAGCCCTGAGCACTTATCTCATGCATCCAACCTGGGCTGGTGATCTGTTTCACCCTTGATAATATACATGTTTCGATGCTGTTCTCTTGAAACATCCCACCCTTGCCTTCTCCCACAGAGTCCAAAAGTCTGTTCTGTACATCTGTGTCTCTTTTTCTGTTTTGCATATATGGTTATCATTACCATCTTTCTAAATTCCATATATATGTGTTAGTATCTGTAATGTTCTTTATCTTTCTGGCTTACTTCACTCTGTATAATGGGCTCCAGTTTCATCCATCTCATTAGAACTGATTCAAATGAATTCTTTTTAATGGCTGAGTAATATTCCATGGTGTATATGTACCACAGCTTCCTTATCCATTCGTCTGCTGATGGGCATCTAGGTTGCTTCCATGTCCTGGCTATTATAAACAGTGCTGCGATGAACATTGGGGTGCACGTGTCTCTTTCAGATCTGGTTTCTCGGTGTGTATGCCCAGGAGTGGGATTGCTGGGTCATATGGCAGTTCTATTTCCAGTTTTTTAAGAAATCTCCACACTGTTTTCCATAGCGGCTGTACTAGTTTGCATTCCCACCAACACTGTAAGAGGGTTCCCTTTTCTCCACACCCTCTCCAGCATTTATTGCTTGTAGACTTTTGGATAGCAGCCATCCTGACTGGCGTGTAATGGTACCTCATTGTGGTTTTGATTTGCATTTCTCTGATAATGAGTGATGTTGAGCATCTTTTCATGTGTTTGTTAGCCATCTGTATGTCTTCTTTGGAGAAATGTCTGTTTAGTTCTTTGGCCCATTTTTTGATTGGGTCATTTATTTTTCTGGAATTGAGCTGCAGGAGTTGCTTGTATATTTTTGAGATTAATCCTTTGTCTGTTTCTTCATTTGCTATTATTTTCTCCCAATCTGAGGGCTGTCTTTCACCTTACTTATAGTTTCCTTTGTAGTGCAAAAGCTTTTAAGTTTCATTAGGTCCCATTTGTTTAGTTTTGCTTTTATTTCCAATATTCTGGGAGGTGGGTCATAGAGGATCTTGCTGTGATTTATGTCAGAGAGTGTTTTGCCTATGTTCTCCTCTAGGAGTTTTATACTTTCTGGTCTTACATTTAGATCTTTAATCCATTTTGAGTTTATTTTTGTGTGTGGTGTTAGAAAGTGTTCTAGTTTCATCCTTTTACAAGTGGTTGACCAGTTTTCCCAGCACCACTTGTTAAAGAGGTTGTCTTTTTTCCATTGTATATCCTTGCCTTCTTTGTTGAAGATAAGTTGTCCATAGGTTCGTGGATTTATCTCTGGGCTTTCTATTTTGTTCCATTGATCTATATTTCTGTCTTTGTGCCACTACCATACTGTCTTGATGACTGTGGCTTTGTAGTATAGTCTGAAGTCAGGCAGGTGTATTCCTCCAGTTCCATTCTTCTTTCTACAGATTACTTTGGCTATTTGAGGTTTTTTGTATTTCCATACAAATCATGAAATTATTTGTTCTAGTTCTGTGAAAAATACCAAGCATCTTTTCAACCTCATCCATAATACAGGGAATTTTATGATGAAGCATAAAAAATTAATATCTTCCTGCAGGTTCTCTAATCCACACCCAATTTTTAACCCTGGTGGCTCAGCAGTAAAAATCCACCTGCCAGTGCAGGTTCAGTCCCTGTGTCAGGAAGATTCCCTGGAGAAGGAAATGGCTACTCACTTCATCATTTTTGCCTGGGAAATTCCATGGACAGAGGAGTCTGGTGGGCTCTATAGTCCATGGGATCACAGAGTTGGACATGACTTAGTGACTTAGTGACTTGAGCATGAACACACACATGTAACTGACTCATTCATATATAATTGAATCACATATTTATGATTAAGTAAACACATATTTTACTCGCAAAGATTCAAACAAGGCTGAGCAACTAAGCACAGCACAAACACATATTAAACCACAATGAAATTCACTACTGAACTTTTAAAAATGCAATTCTTTGTTTGTTCACCTTAAAATTATATGATTTACTCCAAAATGTTTTATCTCTTAAAAATGCCCCACAACCCTTTTTAAGGATATCTTTCTCTGTCTCTGTCCCCATCCTTCCCCATCTCTTTCCCTCCCTTCCTCCAGATAATTTAACTTTTTATTTTATATTTTTCATTTATTCATATTAGTAGGAGGCTAATTACTTTACAATATTGTAGTGATTTTTGCTATACATTGATATGAATCAGCCATGGATTTACATGTGTTCTCCATCCTGAACCCCCTTCCCACCTCCCTCCCCATCCCATCCCTCTGGGTCATCCTAGTGCTCCAGCCCTGAGCACTTGTCATGCATCAAACCTGGACTGGAGATGTGTTTCACAATTGATAATATACAAGTTTCTCATGAGGTTTGGTCAGACTCTTGACCATACAAATCTGGAAAAGCTGACAAAAATCCCTCTGCACACAATTTAGATGAGGGCCCAGATTCCACAGCAGAGTTCTAGCAGTCAGAGTGTGAGGAATAGGGAGAGGAGCCTACAGTGCTAGAGTAGTCCCTCCTTATTCGCTGTTTCACTTTCTGCAGTTTGAAATACCTGAGGTTAACCTGGTTCTAGGCATGTAAATTCTCAATGAACCCACTGTATGTTATGCTGGGAGGACAAAATCAAATTTACTAATAATTACTTAGGTTTCTGAGTCACATTTTAGCTCACAAAAGTATTATTTCCCAATATTCTGCCTCATTTAATTGTAATGGCAGTCCTGCCACATAGAGCAAATAATACCTATGGCAGCCAATGTTTGTGAGGGTAAAAAGAGGTCATTCCCATAAAGGCATTTCCACATTCCCTGACACTCCAGTAAGCTTTCAGTGAATGTTCCTTACTTCATTATGACTGCTATCATTATCGTTACTTTCATTATTACTGAGATAGTTATTGGCCTCTTTTTAAAATGGAAAGTTTGAGTCTTAGAGATGATTCATGGCTTAGAGTCACAAAGCAAGTGAATGGCTGATGCTAACATTTTCAGTTTGCTCAATACAAATGCAGTTCTCTCTTAGCATAGCCAAGGAATGGATTTTCTCTATTTTATTGAGGTATGCTTCTATAAAGACTTCCTAGGTGATGCTAGTGGAAAAGAATCTGCCTGCAATGCAGCAGACCTGGGTTTGATCCCTGGGTTGGAAAGATCCCCTGCAGAAGGGAATGGCAAACCACTCTAGTTATTCTTGCCCAGAGAATCCCATGGACAGAGGAGCCTGGTGGGCTACAGTCCATGGGGTCGCAAAGAGTCAGACACGATTGCATCACTAACACACACACACACATATAAAAATTGCACACATTTAGTGAACATATTTTTATGAATTAGGGTGTATTCACATCAACTACAAGTAAAGTAATAAACATATTCATTACATCTAAACTATTTCTTGTCTTTTTTAGCAAAATAAACATGTTAAGAACTTTCCTGCACCCTCAACATACCACATCAATTTTATTTACCATGCTTTTCATAATCAGTGTTAATAGCCTGGTGCATCTCCTGCCATCTGCCTAGGCATGTATTTTTGTTTTTGTTCATACAAAAATTGAGAGATATAATTGATATATTACTTGCAGGTTTTTTGCTGTTGTCACACCTAACAGTGCCTCAGAGCCACCAACCTATGTTAAAAGGGCTCTTTTTTGTCATTAAAAAAAATATTTTAATTGGAGGAAAATTGCTTACAATGTTGTGTTGGTTTCTGCCGTACAAC
Source organism: Cervus canadensis (assembly GCF_019320065.1). Classification (NCBI taxonomy): domain Eukaryota; kingdom Metazoa; phylum Chordata; class Mammalia; order Artiodactyla; family Cervidae; genus Cervus; species Cervus canadensis. The sequence continues at coordinate 105,000,515 of NC_057419.1, forward strand.
AATGCAAAACAGCCGTAATTATCCATAGATCACTTCTCTTTTGAGCCTCCAGCCTGTCCTCCCATCCCACCCCTCTAGGTCATCACAGAACCAGGCTGTGCCTCCTGTGTTATATAGCAACGTCTCACCAACTATCTAGTTTACACATGATATTGCATATATCTTGATTCTACTTTCTCTGTTCATCCCACTCTTTCCTTCCCCCTGTATCCACAAGTCCATTCTCTATATATGCATCTCTATTCCTTCCTTGCAAATAGCTTCATCAATGCAATTTTTCTAGATTCCATATATATGTGTTAACACACCAAATTTGTTTTCCTAACTTACTCCACTGTGTATAACAGGCTCTAGGTTCATCCACCTCACTAGAACTGACTCAAATTCCTTCTTTTTATAGCTAATATTCCACTGTGTATATGTACCACATCTTCTTTATCTGTTCATTTGTCGGTGGACATCTCGGTGGCTTCCATGTCCTAGCTATTGTAAATAGTGCTGCTATGAACATTGGAATATATGTATCTTTTTGAATTATGGCCCTCTCAGGGTATATGCCCAGTAGAGGGATTATTGGGTCATATGGTAGTTTTATTCCTAGTTTTATTTGTGTATTTACTTATTTTAATTGGAGAATAATTACTGTACAATATTGTGATGGCTTTTGCCATACATCAACATGAATCAGCCACGGCTGCACACATGTCTCCCCAACCTGAACCCCCCCTCCCATCTTCCTCCCCACCCCATCCCTCTAGATTGTCCCAGAGCACCAGCTTTGGGTGCCCTGCTTCATGCATTGAACTTGCACTGGTCATCTATTTTACATATGGTAATATACATGTTTCAATGCTATTCTCTCAAATCATCCTTCTCCTTCTCCCACTGAATCCAAAAGTCTGTTCTTTGCATCCATGTCTCCTTTGTGGTCCTACATGTAGTATTGCCATTACCATCTTTCTAAACTCCATATATATATATATGTGTTAATTTTGCTATATTTTTAAGTTCAGCTTTACAACCCATGCAACATGCATCTGGGTACATTGTATGAAGTGAAAGTTTCAGTCATTTCTTCAGTCTGCCCCACACTGCAGAAATGCCAAACTGGCCCAGCACCATTAAATGATCAATTTTGCTTTAGTGTTATCTTTTTTTTTTTTTTATTTTAGATTTTTTTTTTTTATTAGTTGGAGGCTAATTACTTCACAACATTTCAGTGGGTTTTGTCATACACCATACTAACATATATATATGGAATTTAGTGTTATCTTTTTAAACTAATGTTCCAATATGAAACTCTTAATTAATGAACCATTTAACATCTATAATCACAAGTATCTCTCATTACCTTTCTTTTGAGGTTTTCTTTGTATAATATCACCTACTAAAGCGTGTGTGAGTGCATGCTCAGTCACATCTGACTCTTTGCGACCCCATGGACTATAGCCCATCAGGCTTCTCTGTCCATGAAATTCTCCAGGCAAGAGTACTGGAGTGGGTAGCCATTTCCTCCTCCAAGGGATCTTCCCAACTCAGGGATCAAGCCTGTCTCCTATATTGACAGGTAGATTCTTCACCACTGTGCCATCTGGGAAGCTCCACTACCTACTAAAGACTAACAGCTAAAATGTAACCTCACTTTTCTAATTTCTCTAACACCACATTTGGCTTAACTTATTTGCCATAGCACTAGAGAAAACAAATATTTGATAATTGACTTATTGTCTCAGATCTTGTGTGTTGTGTCTTTGTGAGTCCTTTTTCAAAGCCACCCTTTAAATCCATTTGAAGAATTTTTGTCATTTCTTTGAAAGTGAAAGTTGCTCAGTCATGTCTGACTCTTTGCAATCCCATGGACTATATAGTCCATGGAATTCTCCAGGCCAGAATACTGGAGTGGGTAGCTTTTCCCTTCTCCAGGGGATCTTTCCAACCCAGGGATCAAACCCAGGTCTCCCACATTGCAGGTGGATTCTTTACCATCTGAGCCACCAGGGAAGCCATTATATAGGGCTGAATAAGTTTTCACAAGTGGGTAACTGAAAAAAGTTTTTGCTTGCTATTGTGAATTAGTTCTTAATTGTGTTGTCTTTATAAAATGTTGGCATAAAGTGAAAGCAGTGATTTTTCTTTGCTTATTTCTTAGTACACAACTTACTACAATGTTTTATCACTGTTCAGAGTTTTCCAAGCTTGATTTTCACATGTGATTTAGGAACATAAAGAATATACATGTATCTATAAATCTGAAGACTTTAATATATAATACAGACATATGCTTTTAAAATATATGAATGTATCATTTTTTAAATGCAACTTTCTCTAACCTCTTCATTAGTGTTTAATTTTTCAAATGAATTAAAACTTGACATTTTCCTCCCGAGTAACTAATGTATACAACAAACTTTTGGGAGTCAATTTTGTGTCATTGATAACTACTACTTTCTTCAAGTCATTCCTCAGATATAACCATCTTGATGCATTCTGTAAGGAGAAACCTGACCATCTTAACACCAATCCTATTCATTTTATTCTGATAGAGTCTTTAGTTTTTGTGCACTACATTGATTATGATCTAATTTTTTAGATCTAATTTTATTTTATTTTTTGTTTTCTTTCTTTATTGTCATGTTCTACCCCAAAGTAGAGCATATAGGTTCAATAAAGAAGTATTCTTTTCTATTTTGTTTGCAGATAATGTCTTGTGTGCTCATTAAATAATTGCTGAATTAAAAAAAAGAACAGTAGCAGCAAACAACTAGTAAGAAAAATTGCACAGAATACTTACATATTGGTTAATGAGTATGTAGATTCTAAAGACTTACATGTCCATTTAAACATATTTTTATAAACATGGACTCAATTGTCATCACAATATAATGTTTTATGCTTCTAAGGAGCTATTGAATTTACAGAAGTGTTTTGCAAATGTTGAATAATGAGTCAGTCCTAACATCAATCCTATGACATGGATTTAATGATGATATCCAAATCAGGTCTTTTATGGGATAATATATAAAGAGGCATTTCCAGACTTCATACCTGGGAGTAAACCTTCAGTGAATGTTAATGATTTTATTATCATTCTTATTATTGCAACTATCATTATTATTAAAAGTAGTTATTTTGTTCTTGATTCTAGATGGGAAGTGTGTGTTTAGAGAAGTTAAATGACATGTTTAAGCACACAAAACCAAGAGAGTGGCTGATATTTTCGCTGATTTTTAAAAAATATGAATGCTCATTGTCAATATCATTAAAATTAAAATTAGTCCTTTCACAGTTTCCCTAAGGAAAGAATTTACAGATAAAAATTATTACCATACATCGTCAGTCCAGGTTTGATGCCTGAGACAGGGCACTCAGAGCCAGTGCACTGAGACAACCATGAGGGATGGGATGGGAGGGAGGTGGGAGAGGGGTTCAGGATGGAGGAAGCATGTACACCCATGGCTGATTCATGTGAATGTATGGCAAAAAACACTACAATATTGTAAAGTAATTAGCCTCCAATAAAAAGAAATTAATTTACAAAAACTTAACAAATTTAATAACCTACATGAAAAACTAATTCATTCCAAAAAAAAAAAACCTAATTCATGCCACACCTTTTCCATTACCTATATTAAACTTGTGCTCCATCTCCCTCTATGCAGAAAAACAGCCAATAATTTATACACATGTAGAAAATGTCATGGTTTTCTTGTTTATATCCATTTTTCAAGGATAATATTTTATAAAAATTTTACTAATGCTTGTTAATATTATCATACACATTTCTTGATAATTAGTATTCTTTTTGGGCATATTTTCCTAGACATCTCTCTAGGTCATCATATACTTAATTATTTTATGTTTTAAAATTCAACTTAAACCTGAATAGATGTCATTATGTGATATGATTTCCAAAAAAGAATCAAATTAAATTTTCCTAAAAAGAGCCAGGGCACATAACTGAATTTTAGGAAAGTCATTTATTTCCTTGATTCTCCTTTAGTTTTTAAGCCAATACAATATCACATTTTTTGAAGTAAACTTAGTGTTACTTTTGTCTTCACTGCCTACAATGGGTTAAATTATGTCTCCTCCCCAAAGATATGTTGAAGTCCTAATATGCAAAATGTGTTCTTATAAGTAGATTATTATAGATATAATTAGTTCAGATGATATAATACTGGAATAGGATGGTTCCCTTCATCCAATTTGACTGGTATCCTTATAAGAAGAGAGAAATTTTGATACAGACACAGATAGAAGGAAGATTGCCATGTGAAGATAGAGGCAGAGGTTAGAGGCATGCTGCTATGAGCCAAGGAACTTCTGGACTGCTAGAAGCAGAAAGAGGCAAGGAGGGAATCCTCCTTCTAGAGTCTTCACAGGGCTTATGGTCCTGCCAACACGTTCGTTTAGGGCTTGTGGCCTACAAAACTAAGAAATGATAAATCTGTGTTGTTTAATGTCATCCAAGTTTCTGGTACTTTGTTATAGCAGCTCTAGGAAACTAATATACTGGCCTTCAATATTTTTCTTACTTTGTTGAATTTCACTAATATACTCTTCCAGGTGAAGTTGTAAGAGCTATTTGTCGAATTACAAAAAAATTCCCATAGGGATTTTACATCTGATTACCTTAAAACATAAAGGAATTTGAGAAAAGTTAACATCTCTACAATATCAACTTCATGTTTGAAAGCATGGGTATATATCTGTTATTTCAAACACTTTTATATACTACAACTTTGTGCTTTAATTATAGGCTCTGTAATTTCTCAATTTGTTTTCTTATTTCTATGTTCCTATTTAATTCTGTAATGTAAGGACTCCAAAATCATTGCAGATGGTGACTGCAGTCATGAAATTAAAAGATGCTTGCTCCTTGGAAGAAAAGCTATGACCAACCTAGACAGCATATTAAAAAACAGAGACATTACTTTGCAGACAAACATCCGTCTAGTCAAAGCTATGATTTTTCCAGTAGTTATGTATGGGTGTGAGAGTTGGAATATAAAAAAGCTGAGCACTAAAGAATTGATGCTTTTGAAATGTGGTGTTGGAGAAAACTCTTGAGAGTCCCTTGGACTGCAAGGAAGTCAAACCAGTCAATCCCAAAGGAAATCAGTCCTGAATATTCATTGGAAGCACTAATGCTGAAGCTAAACACAAATACTTTGGCCACCTGATGTGAAGAAATGACTCAGTAGAAAAGACCATGATGCTGAGAAAGATTGAAGGCAGGGGGAGAAGGGGACTACAGAAGATGAGATGGTTGGATGGCATCACCAACTCAATGGGCATGAGTTTCAGCAAGCCCCAGAAGTTGGTGCTGGACAGAGAAAACTGACATGCTGCAGTCCATGGGATCACAAAGAGTTGGACATGACTGAGTGACTGAATTGAATTGAAGGACTATATTGATATTTCTCAATTTATACTTTTTGTCCCTTTTCTAAAAGTATTATGTATTCTGAAGTTTCCTCACTTAACTATTTTCCTAGCTTCATTGAAATATGATTGAGAAATAAAATTGTGTATATTTAAGGTGTACATCATGATGTTTAGATTTACATATACATGCTGAAATGATTACCACAAGCAAATTAGTATATCCATCATCATGGTTACCATTTTTGTGTGTGTGGTGAGACTTGAGATTTACTCTCCTGGCATATTTCAAGTATGCATTTGTATTAACTATAATCACCATGCTATACATTATAGATCTCCTGAACTTACTCATCTTAAGACTTGATAGTTTGTACCTTTTGACGAAATCTTCGGATTTTCCCTACCCTCCAGACTCTGGTAACCACCAATATACTCTCTAGTTTTATGAGTTTGACTTTTTCCGATTTCACTTATAAGTAAGATCATGAGTATTTTTTACTACTTTGCTTTCTATATAGATTTTGTTTTGTAATTTTGATATATCTTTATAACAAAAACACATACCATGTCATGGAAATTCTTTGATGTATATATACATATAGATCAGTCAGAAGCCTTTTACTTTTGGCCCTAGGAAACTGGATTCCTTTCTGAAATCCAGGCTCTCAGAAAATGTGCTTAGAGGAACTTTAATACCAGGCATATCCAGGTAATCACATAAAAGCCCAACTCACTACAGATCTTCTGGTTTGAAAAAAAGAGAAGGAAAAAAAAATGAAAGGGAAAGTTTTTCAAGTCATGTCCAACTCTTTGTGACCCCATGGACTATATAGTCCATGGAATTCTCCAGGCTAGAATACTGGACTGGGTAGCTTATCCCTTCTCCAGCGGATCTTCCACTGGAAAAAAAGGTGGTTTACAAATGAAATTTCAGACTAGCTGTTAAGCAGACTTCCTCAGTATATGCACAACCTTGGGTGTGTTCACAGGATATGTGTGTGTAGATAGTCACATTCTTATTTTAAAATATAAAAATATAATTCTCATTTCTGTGTTCTGTGAAAAAATTACTATATACTGGCATTCGTCATGTCTGTACAGACATGGTGCTTTCTTTGATCCTTGTGATAGATAAGCTTCTAAATTCAGATTAATGGGAGCATCTCCTCTATAGGAATGATGTGATTATTAAAAGGCAAACCTTCCGGGGTGGCTCAGATGGTAAAGTGTCTGTCTACAATGCGGGAGACCCGGGTTCAATCCCTGGGTTGGAAGGATCTCCTGGAGAAGAAATGGCAATCCACTCCAGTATTCTTGCCTGGAAAATTCCATGGACAGAGGAGCCTGGTAGGCTACAGTCCATGGGGTTGCAGAGTCGAACATGACTGAGCAACTTCACTTTCACTTTCCCACATAGAAGCACTGAGCATATCATCTGACTCATTCTCAGCCCTGGGTCAGTCCTAACTGTATTGATTTTATTAAAATTATTGCCACTGCTACTTCTAGTTTAGAGTATATGTATATATATATATATATATATATATATATATATATATATATATATATATATATATATATATATGCACGCACACACACACACAACATATATATATATATATATATATATATATATATATGTTTACTCTTTGGGAAGCTATTACTAGAAGTAAAACTGACTTCATTGATTTTGCCAATGACATGAGTGACTTTTCCATATTTAAATGAATACATACACATAGACATATTTACATAGTATTTGGGGATATATTTTATAAAATTGGATCTAATACATATTATGCAATTTGCTTTTCTCACATAACAATACATCATAGATATCTATGGAGTTCTATTCATATCTTGGTTTGAATTCATGTGTCCTGAAACCCAGCATTTTAAGCCATAAGGGATGAACTTTGTAATATGTTCTGAGTTCTGTGTTTTTGTATTTTTCCCTCTGTCTAAAAACAAATTAACTAACATTATTGGCACTGTTAGTTTTACTCCTTACATCTACTGAAAGTCACGAGAGAGGTTTCCATGTTTTTTTCTAATTTATTATTTATTTTCAGCTGCACTGGGTCTTCCTTGCTGTGTGGGCTTTTCTCTAGTTGCAGTGAGCAGGGGCTACTCTCTAGTTACAATGTATGGGCTTTTCATTTCAGTGGCTTGTCTTGTTGTGGAGCACAGCCTCTAGGGTGCACGGGCTTCAGTAGTTGCAGTTCCCAGGCCCTAGAGCTCAATAGTTGTGGTACCCAGGATTAGCTCAGCAGCATGTGGGATCTTCCCAGACTAGGGGTCGGACCTGTGTATCCTGCATTGGCAGGTGGATTCTTTACCACTGAGCCACCAGGGCAGCCCTCCATGTTTGTTTGCTTGTTTGTTTGATTTTGGTTTATTTTTATTAGAGCAGTTTTAGGTTCATAGCAAAATTGAGAGGAATCTGTCTCGAGATTTCTTATATATTCCCTGCCCCCCACATGCACACCTTTCCCCAGTATTAACATCCCCCACTGAAGTGGCACATTTGTTAACAATTCATGAATCTATGCAGACATGTATAATCACCCAAAGTTGATACTTTACATTAGGGCTCACTCTTTTTGTTGTGCATTCTATGAGTTTGGACAAAGGTATAAATGACATGTATCCATCACTTTAGTATCATACAGAGTATTTTCACTGCCCTAAAAATTCTCTAATCCACCTATTCTTACCTCCCCCAGACCAACCACCAGAGTGGTACATTTTCAAAATCAGTGACCCCATATTGATACGTTATAATCACCCAAAGTCCATACTTTACATCAGGGTTCACTCTTGATGTTGTACATTCTGTGGAATTGGACAAATGTATAATGACATATATCCATCACTATAGTATCATACAAAATAATTTTACAGCCCTAAGAGCCTCTGTGTTCTGCCTATTCATCTCTTTCTCTCACCAACCTCTGGAAATTGCTGATCTTTTTAGTGTCTCCATAGTTTTACCTTTTCCAAAATGTCATAAAGCTGTAACCATCTAGTGTATAACCTTTTCAGATTGACTTCTCTTAATAATATGCATTTAAGGTTCCTACATATCTTTTTGTAGCTTAATAGCTCATTTTCTTAGTAGCTAAATAATATTTCATTTTCTGGATGTACCACACTACTTATTCATTCACCTGTTGAAGAACAAGTTGGCTGCTTTCAAGTTTTGCCTCTTACAAATAAAGTTTTTATAAACATTTGTGTACATGAGTTTGTGCACCTGCATTTTCAACTGCTTTTGTTAAACAGCAAGGAGTATAGTTGCTGGATCATATGGTAAAAATGTATTTAATTTTGTAAGAAACTCCCAAACTGCCTTCCAAAATGGCTGTACCATTGTGCAGTCCTCTCAGCAATGCATGAGTTCCTATTGCTCAGCAACCTCACCAGTATTTGCTGTTGTCAGTTGTTTTAGATTTTGTCCATTCTAATAGGTGAGTAGTGGTCTTGTTTTAATTTTCTATTCCCTAATGTGTACAAAGTTGAACATCTTTCCATATGCTTTTTTTTTGTCATTTGTGCATCTTCCTTGGTGAGGTGTCCAGATCTTTTACTTATGGTCTTTTTATTTTTTATCTATTCTGACAGTCTCTGTCTCTTAATTGCTATGTTTAGACCTTACATGTCTATAGTGATTACTGATATTGTTGGGTTAATATCTTCCATGTTTGTAACCCTTTTCTACTCATTGCAGTAGTTTTTAATTTATTTTATAACTTTACCCCCTTTCCTACTTCATTCTAATAGAGCATTTTGTGTTGATTCCATTTACTTTCTTCTCTTCTTATACAAACTGTATTGCCTTAAAACTTTTTTGTTATTTGCCCTAGAATTTACATTATACATTTACAACTAATCTAAGTCCACTTTCACATAATACTATACCACTTCTTGGGTACTGCAGGTATCTTATAGTAGAGTATTCCCAATTGCTTCCTTCTCTTATTTATAGCATTAACATTGTCATTCATTTCACTTATCCATATGTACATGTATATCCATTTGATATATTTTTACTATTATTTCTTTGAACAGTTACCTGTCCAATCAGTTAAGATCTAGAAATGTAAAATATTTTATATTACCTTCATGTATTCCTTCTCTGATCTGAATTTGTGATTGAAATCATTTTACCTTTCTCCTGATTAACTTCTTTTAACACTTCTTGCAAGGCCTATCTACTGGCATAAAATTTCTTTAATATTTGCCTTTTGAAAAATGCTTTGCTTCATCACTTTGTTTTGTGTTTTTTTAATGAAAATATATTTAAAGTATATAGCATGATATACATTTCATATTGGTGAAATGATAATTGCAGTCAAGTAATGTCCATATCCATCTCATTTTTGAGGGGTGTGGTGAGAGCACCTGAAATCTACTCTTTTGGCAAATCATCAATATATAATACAATGTTATTCAGTATAATCCTGCTGTACATTAGAATTCAGACTTACTCATCCTACGTAACATCTCCGCACTTACCCACTTTCCCATCATGTAGTAACCACGGTTCTACTCTTTCAGTGTATTTGACATTTTTGGCTCCATATATAAGTGAAATGAAGTATATTTTGCTTTCTGGGTCTTCCTCATTTCGCTTAGCATAGTGTCACCAAGATTCTTTCATGCTGTTGCAAATAGCAGGATCTCCTTTTTGAAGGTTAAATGGTGTTCCATTGAATATGTATTCCATAATTTATTTTTCCATTTATCTGTTGAGGGACACTTAGGTTGTTTCCATATCTTGGCTATTGTGAATAATTCACACAATGAACATGGAAGAACAGATATCTCTTCAAGATATTGATTTAATGTCCTTGGATATATACCCAGAAGTGGGATTGCTGGATTATATAGTAATTCTATTTTTAAGCAATTAGAGAAGGAAGAAATGAAGAACCCCAGGGTTAGCAGAAGGAAAGAAATCTTAAAAATCAGGGCAGAAATAAATGCAAAAGAAACTAAAGAGACCATGGCAAAAAATAACAAGCTAAAAGGCATGGTTTTTTGAAAAAATAAACAAAATTGACAAACCATTAGCAAGACTCATTAAGAAACAAAGAGAGAAGAACCAAATTAACAAAATTAGAAATGAAAATGGAGAGATCACAACAGACAACACTGAAATACAAAGGATCATAAGAGACTACTACCAGCAGCTCTATGCCAATAAAATGGACAACTTGGAAGAAATGGACAATTCTTAGAAAAGTATAACTTTCCAAAACTGAAACAGGAAGAAAATAGAAGATCTTACAGACCCATCACACAAGGGAATTGAAAAACTCTGGTCATCAAAAATCTTCCAGCAAACAAAAGCCCAGGACAGATGGCTTCACAGCTGAATTCTACCAAAAATTTAGAGAAGAGCTAACACCTATCTTACTCAAACTCTTCCAGAAAATTGCAGATGAAGGTAAGCTTCCAAACTCATTCTATGAGGCCACCATCACCCTAATTCCAAAACCAGACAAAGATGCCACAAAAAAAGAAAACTACAGGCCAATATCACTGATGAACATAGATGCAAAAATCCTTAACAAAATTCTAGCAAACAGAATCCAACAACATATTAAAAAAATCATACACCATGACCAAGTGGGCTTTATCCCAGGAATAGTTTTTTGAGAAACTTTCATATTGATTTCCATAGTGGCTGTACCAATGTATAGTTCCACCAATAGTGCACAGGGTTCCCTTGTTATCTCTTGTCCTTCCGGTAATAGCCATCCTAGCAGGTGTGAAGTGATATCTTGTCATGACTTTGATTTGCAGGCCCTTCATGATTAGCGATGTTGAGCATCTTTTCATATTCTTGTTGTCCATTTGCATGTTTTCTTTGGAAAAATGTCTATTCAGGTCCTTTGCCCATTTTTCAATCTGGTTGTTTGCTGCTATAAGTTGTATAATTTCCTGATATATATACATATATATATATATATTTAATATTAGACCCTTGTCAGTTTGCAAATATTTTCTCCTTATCTGTAGGTTGCTTTTTCATTTTATTGTTTCCTTTGCTGTGCAGAAGCTTTTTAGTTTAATGTAGTCTCACTTATTTATTTTTGCTAGTGTTGCCTGAGCTTTTTGTCATATCCAGAAAAGTCATTGTCAAGGAAAATATCAAGGAGATTTTTTCCTGTTTGCTTCTAAGAATTTTATGCTTTCAGGTGTTATGTTTAAGTGTTTAAGTTTATTTTTGAATTATAATTTGTGTGATACAGGATACTAGGTTAATAGTGTTTTTTCTTTAAGCATTTTAAAAGTTTCACTCCAATCTCTTCTTCCTTACATGGTTACTGATGATTAATCCAATATAATTCTTACCCTTGTTCCTCTATAGATTAGGCATTTTCCCCTCTAAATGTTTTAACTACCTAATTAATATATCAAAATGAAATCTAGAGAAATAGTACCAAATGATTAAAGAGAAAGTTAAAGTTTTACCTTCATTTATTTCCCCTTCCAGATCCACATCTTAGTACATCCCCTTCCACTGGTTTTTCATACTTAAAATCACATTTAACATGTATTTTTTTAATAACCCTGGAGATTATTATATGCACCATACTACAAATTGCTTTTCTTTTCTCAACAATGTTGAATACTGAGTACCTATCCTTATGTCAATTATTTCAAAATTTATTTTTAGCAATTCTACATTTAAATATTATGTTATTCATTGATAATACTTTGTGAAGTGAATAAGTTGAAAAACTTCCCTGAGGATATCGCATTCAACCAACATCATTAGATCTATCAATTCAATTATGTTTTTAATTATTGTGGTCTAAAAAACTGCATTTTTTCCAGATAAAGAGATTATATGACATGAAATGATCCAGCTACACACACACTGTATCTGGTCCCACAAGCCTCCCCTCTTGAGGAAACTACAGCCTCATGAGGCTCCTTTCACATAACAATATATTCATACATATATTTGCATGCATGCTAAGTCGCTTCAATCATGTTCTACTCTGTGTGACCCTAGGTACTGCAGCCTACCAGGCTCCTCTGCCCATGGGGTTCTCCAGGCAAGAATACTGGAGTGGGTTGCCATGCCCTCCTCTAGGGATTCTTCCCCACCCAGGCATCGTGTCTAAATTCTATTTATACTTTGTAACTAATCATGCTGCTTGTAGCCCTCTCATGTCCCACATTATGCCTTTTAAAATATGTATACTCCTTGGCCAATCTCCCTTATTTATTCCAGCAAATGATTGTTAATATGAATATGGATTATTATAAAATGTTATAATTGCATTTTAATTATGCCTATAATAAATCTTGAAAGGTTAGCATCTATACAATATTGATTATTCTTATCAACCATGAATATGTGTATAGTTGATTAAGCCTGTTATTTAACTGCTTGAGAGAGTTCACATTTATCTTATATAGATCAAAAAAACTCATAATACTTTTATTCCTTGGTATTAGAATTTTTTCCTTTATTGCACATAGATTACTTTTGCTTTATCTTTTCTCATTGTTGCTAGTATGGAAGATATCTATTAATTTTATTGTGTATATTTTCCCCCTATTAACTTTTTTGAATACTCTTACCAGTTCCTATTATTCATTTTTCCTTCTCTAGAGTTTTCCAAGTGGTTAAGTCACTGGAAATACTTTCTAGACCATACAATACAAATGGAGTCAAACATAATCTTGCTTTGGGTATTTTGCTCTGATGACTGAATTTGGTGATTGAGTAAGGAAGTTTTAAATAGGATTTATTATGATTTATACAAATGGATTTATCAGACATAGAATCATGTTGTTCTTACTTAAAAGTATATATTTTTATTTACTTATTTTTATTTTAATTTGAGGCTAATTACTTTACAATATTGTAGCAGCTTTTGCCATACATTCACAAGAATCAGCCATGGATTTACATGTGTTCCCCATCCTGACCCTCCCTCCCCATCCCATCACTCAGGGCCATCCCAGTGCACCAGCCCTGAGCACCTTGCCTCATGCATTGAACTTGGACTAGCGACCTATTTCATGTATGATAATATATATGTTTCAATGCTATTCTCTCAAATCATCCCACCCTCGCCTTCTCCCACAGAGTCCAACAGTCTGTTCTTTACATCTGTGTCTCTTTTGCTGTCTCACATATATGGTCATCATTACCATCTTTCTAAATTCCATATATATGTGTAAATATACTGTATTGGTGTTTTTTCTTTCTGACTTACATCGCTCTGTTTAATAGGCTCCAGTTTCATCCACCTCATTAGAACTGATTCAAATGCATTCCTTTTAATAGCTGAGTGATATTCCATTGTGTATATGTACCACAGCTTTCTTATCCATTCATCTGCAAATGGACATCTAGGTTGCTTCCATGTCCTGCCTATTGTAAACAATGCTGCAGTTGAACATTGGGGTACATGTATCTCTTTCAATTCTGGTTTCCTTGGGGTGTATGCCCAGCAGTGGGATTGCTGGGTCGTATGGCAGTTCTGGTTCCACTTTTTAAAGGAATCTCCACACTGTTCTCCATAGTTGCTGTACTAGGTTGCATTCCCACCAACAGTGTAAGAGGGTTCCTTTTTCTCTGCACCTTTTCCAGCATTTACTGTTTACAGACTTTTTGATAGTGGCCATTCTGACTGGCGTGAAATAGTACTTCATTGTGGTTTTGATTTGCATTTCTCTGATAATGACTGATGTTGATCCTTTGTTCATGGGTTTGATAGCCATATGTAGGTCTTCTTTCGAGAAATGTCTGTTTAGTTCTTTGGCCCGTTTTTTGATTGGGCCTCTGATTTTTCTGGAATTGAACTGCAGGAGTTGCTTGTATATTTTTGAGATTAATTCTTTGTCAGTTGCTTCATTTGCTATTATTTCCCCCCTTTCTGAAGGCTGTTTTTTCACTTTGCTTATGGTTTCCTTTGTTGTGCAAAAGCTTTTAAGTTTTATTAGGTCCCATTTGTTTATTTTTGCTTTTATTTCCATTACTCTGGGAGGTGGGGCATAGAGATTCCGGCTATGATTTATGTCAGACAGTGTTTTGCCTATGTTCTCCTCTAGGAGTTCTATAGTTTCTGGTCTTACATTTAGATATTTAATCCATTTTGAGTTTATTTTTGTGTATTGTGTTAGAAAGTGTTCTAATTTCATTCTTTTACAAGTGGTTGACCAGTTTTCCCAGCACCACTTGTTAAAGAGGTTGTCTTTTCTGCATTGTACATTCTTGCCTCCTTTGTCAAAGATAAGGTGTCCATAGGTGCGTAGATTTATCTCTGGGCTTTCTATTTTGTTCCATTGATCTATATTTCTTTGTGCCACTACCATACTGTCTTGATGACTGTAGCTTTGTAGTATACTCTGAAGTCAGGCAGGTTGCTTCTTCCAGTTCCATTCTTCTTTTTCAAGATTGTTTTGGCTATTCAAGGTTTTTTTGTTTTGTTCTGTTTTGTTTTTGTAATTCCATACAAATTGTGAAGTTATTTGTTCTAATTCTCTGAAAAATACTGTTGGTAGCTTGATAGGGATTGCATTGAATCTATAGATTGCCTTGGGTAGTGTACTCATTTTCACTCTATTGATTCTTCCAATCCATGAACATGGTATATTTCTCCATCTATTTGTGCAGTCTTTGGTTTCTTTCATCAGTGTTTTATAGTTTTCTATATATAGGTCTTTTGTTTCTTTAGGTAGATTTATTCCTAAGTATTTTATTCTCTTCGTTGCAATGGTAATGGAATTGTTTCCTTAATTTCTCTTTTTGTTTTCTCATTGTTAGTGTATTGGAATGCAAGGAATTTCTGTGTGTTAATTTTATATCCTGCAAATTTATTGTATTCATTGATTAGCTCTAGAAATTTTCTGGTGGAGTATTTAGGGTTTTCTATGTAGAGGATCATGTCATCTGCAAACAGTGAGTTTTAATTCTTTTCCAATCTGGATTCCATTAATGTTTTTTTCTGCTCTGATTGCTGTGGCCAAAATGTCCAAAACTATGTTGAATAGCAGTGGTAAGAGTGGGCATGCTTATCTTGTTCTTGACTTTAGGGAAAGTGTTTTCAATTTTTCACCATTGAGGATAATGTTTGCTGTGGGTTTATCATATTTGGCTTTTATTATGCTGAGGTATGTTCCTTCTATGCCTGCTTTCTGGAGGGATTTTATCACCAATGTATGTTGAATTATGTCAAAGGCTTTCTATTCTTCTATTAAGATAATCATGTGGTTTTTAATCGTTTCATTTGTTAATGTGGTGTATCACGTTGATTGATTTGCGAATATTGAAGAATCCTTGCATCCCTGGGATAAAGTCCACTTGGTCATGATTTATGATCTTTTTATTATGTTGTTAGCCTCTCTTTGCTAGAATTTTGTTAAGCATTTTTGCACCTATGTTCATCAGTGATATTGGCCTGTAGTTTTCTTTTTCTGTGGTATCTTTTTCTGGTTTTGGTATTAGGGTAATGGTGACCTCATAGAATGAGTTTGACAGTTTACTTTCCTCTGAAATTTTCTAGATGAGTTTGAGTAGGATAGGTGTTAGCTCTTCTCTAAATTTTTGGTAGAAGTCAGCTGTCCTGGTCCTGGGCTTTTGTTTTCTGGAAGATTTCTGATTACAGTTTCGATTTCCATGCTTGTGATGGGTCTGTTCATATTTTCTATTTCTTCCTGGTTCAGTTTTGGAAAGTTATACTTTTCTAAGAATTTGTCCATTTCTTTCAAGTTGTTCATTTTATTGGCATATAATTGCTGATAGTAGTCTCTTATGATCCTTTGTATTTCTGTTTTGTCTGTTGTGATTTCTCCATTTTCATTTCTAATTTTGTTGATTTGATTCTTCTCCCTTTGTTTCTTGATGAGTCTGGCTAATGGTTTGTCTATTTTATTTGTCTTCTTGAAGAACCAGCTTTTAGCTTTGTTGATTTTTGCTATGATCGCTTTGTTTCTTTTACATTTATTTCTGTCCTAATTTTTAAGATTTCTTTCCTTCTACTAACCCTGGGGTTCTTAATTTCTTCCTTTTCTAGTTGCTTTAGGTGTAAATTTTGGTTATTTATTAGATTTCTCTCCTGTTTCTTGAGATAGGCTTGCATTGCTATGACTATTCCCCTTAGAACTGTCTTTACTGAATCCCATAGGTTTTGGTTTTTTTTGTTTCCATTTTCATTCGTTTCTATGCATATTTTGATTTCTTCGGTGAATTGTTGGTTATTCAGAAGTGTGTTGTTTAGCCTCCATATGTTTGCATTTTTTTTTATCTTTTTTTTTATTATTATTTTTTTTCCAGTGGGTTTTGTCATACATTGATATGAATCAGCCATGGATTTACATGTATTCCCAATCCCAATCCCCCCTCCCTCCTCCCTCTCCACCCGATTCCTCTGGGTCTTCCCAGTGCACCAGGCCGGAGCACTTGTCTCATGCATCCCACCTGGGCTGGTGATCTGTTTCACCATAGATAGTATACATGCTGTTCTTTTGAAATATCCCACCCTCACATTCTCCCACAAAGTTCAAAAGTCTGTTCTAGATTTTTTTTCCCCTGTTCAGTTCAGTTCAGTTCAGTCACTCAGCTGTGTCCAACTCTTTGTGACCCCATGAATCGCAGCACGCCAGGCCTGCCTGTCCATCACCAACTCCCAGAGTTTACTCAAACCCATGCCCATCGAGTCGGTGATGCCATCCAGCCATCTCATCCTCTGTTGTCCCCTTCTCCTCCTGCCTCCAATCCCTCCCAGCATCAGGGTCTTTTCCAATAGTTGTCATCTAATCTTCCCACATAGTGATCAAACAAGATGCTTGGAATGATTTCAGTTTTTTTGAATTGACCAAGGCCAGATTTTTGGCCCAGGATTTGATCTATCCTGGAGAAGGTTCCCTGTGCACTTGAGAAAAAGTTGTAATTCATTGTTTTAGGGTGAAGTGTCCTATAGATATCATTTAGGTCTAACTAGTCCATTGTATCATTTAAAGTTTGTGTTTCCTTGCTAATTTTCTGCTTAGTTGATCTATCCATAGGTGTGAGTGGGCTATTAAAGTCTCCCAGTATTATTGTGTTACTGTTAATGTCCCATTTCATACTTGTTAGCATTTGCCTTACATATTGCAGTGCTCCTATGTTGGGTGCATATATATTTATAATTGTTATATCTTCTTAGGTTGATCCTTTGATGATTATGTAGTGTCCATCTTTGTCTAGTTTCATGGCCTTTATTTCAAAGTCTATTTTATGTGATATGAGTATATATACTCCTGCTTTCGTTTGGTCTCCATTTGCGTGAAATATCTTTTTCCAGCCCTTCACTTTCAGTCTGTATGTGTCGCTTGTTTTGAGATGGGTCTCTTGTAGACAACATATATTGGGGTCTTGGTTTTGTATCCATTCAGCCAGTCTTTGTCTTTTGGTTGGGTCATTAAACTCATTTACATTTAAAGTAATTATTGATAAGTATGATCCCATGGCCATTTACTTTGTTGTTTTGGGTCCGAATTTATACCCCTTTTCTGTGTTTCCTGTCTAGAGAAGATCCTTTAGCATTTGTTGAAGAGCTGGTTTGGTGGTGCTGAATTCTCTCAGCTTTTGCTTGTCTGTGAAGTTTGTGATTTCTCCTTCATATTTGAGTGAGATCCTTGCTGGATACAGTAATCTGGGTTGTAGGTTTATCTCTTTCATCAGTTTAAGTATGCCCTGCCATTCCCTTCTGGCCTAAAGAGTTTCTATTGAAAGATCAGCTGTTATCCTTATGGGGAGCCCCTTGTGGGTTATTTGTTGTTTTTCCCTTGCTGCTTTTAATATTTTTTCTTTGTGTTTGATTTTTGTTAATTTTATTAATATGTGTCTTGGGGTGTTTCACCTTAGGTTTATCCTGTTTGGGACTCTGAGTTTCTTGGACTTGGGTGGCTATTTCCTTCCCCATTTTAGGGAATTTTTCAACTGTTATCTTCTCAAGTATTTTCTCATGGCCTTTCTTTCTGTCTTCTTCTTCTGGGACTCCTATGATTCGAATCTTGGGGAGTTTAACATTGTCCCAGAGGTCTCTGAGGTTTTCCTCATTTCTTTAAATTCTTTTTTCTTTTTTCCTCTCTACTTCATTTATTTCCACCATTCTGTCTTCCACCTCACTTATCCTATCTTCTGCCTCAGTTATTCTACTCTTGGTCCCCTCCACAGTGCTTTTGATCTCATTTATTGCATTATTCATTATTGATTGACTCTTTTTTATTTCTTCTTAGTCCTTGTTAAACTTTATTCGCATCTTCTCAATCCTTGTCTCCAGACTATTTATCTGTAACTCCATTTTGTTTTCAAAATTTTGCATCGTTTTTACTGTAATTATTCTGAATTATTTTTCAGTTAGATTCCTTTTCTCCCCCTCTTTGATTTGGTGGGCTTTTAACATGTTCCTTTACCTGCTGAATATTTTTCTGCCTCTTCATCTTGTTTAGGTTGCTGTGTTTGGGGTGGTCCTTCTGTATGCTGGAAATTTGTGGTTCCTCTTTATTGTGGATGTTTTTCCTTGTGGGTGGGGTTGGACGAGTGGCTTGTCAAGGTTTCCTGTTTAGGGAACATTATGTCAGAGTTCTCTTCTCTCTAGAGTGCAATAAAGTGTCCAATAGTGAGTTTTGAGGTGTCTATGGGTTTGGTATGACTCTTGGCCGCCTGTATTTTTGTTCTCAAGGTTATGTTCCTGCTTTGTTGGACAATTAGCTTGGCATGTCTTTCCCTTAAACTTGTTGGCCTTCGGGTGGAGCTTGGTTTCAGTATAGGTATGGAGGCTTTTGGATGAGCTTTTGTCAATTAGTGTTCCCTAGAGTCAGGAGTTTTCTGGTGTTCTCAAGTTTTGGATTTAGGTCTCCTGCCTCTGGCTTTCAGTCTTATTCTTATAGTAGCCTCAAGATTTCTGCATCCATACAGCACCAATGATAAAACATCTAGGTTAATGGTGAAAAGATTTTCCACATTGAGGGACACCCAGAGAGGTTCACAGAGTTACAAAAAGAAGAGAAGAGGGAGGAGGGAGATAGAGGTGACCAGGAAGAGAAGAGAGGGAATCAAATGGGGAGAGAGGTAGTCCAGCCAGTAATCAATTCCCTATTTGCTCTCAATAGTATGGAATACTCAGAGAGGTTCATGGAGTTCCATAGAGAAGAGAAGATGGAGGAAGTAGATAGAGGTGACCAGGAGGAGAGGAGGGGGAATCAAAAGGAGAGATCTGGCCTGTGGTAAGTTCCCTAGCCTGTGATCAGTTCCCTAAGTTTTCTACACAGCCCAGAACACCCAAAGAGATTCACAAAGTACAGAAAAGAAGGGGGAGGGAGGAGATAGGGGTGATCTGGGGGAGAAAAAGTAGTGTCAAAAGGGGAGAGAGCAATCAAGCCAGTAGTCACACTCCTAAGTAAAAATGCGTACTGAAGATTGAATTCTTAAAGGTACAGAATTGATAACAAATACCAAAAAGCAAAGATTAAAAATCTAGAGTAGAGGTTAGACTCTCAAAAATACAATATTAAAAAAACAAATCAAAATCGCAAAAGTTATATAAAAAATATGAAATTTTCTTTAAAAATAGGGTCCTTTTTTCAAGGTAATAGTAAGTTTTAAAAATGAAAATTAGAGGGGTAATAAAGAGCTTAAAAATAAAAAGATTAAAAATTAAAAAATGATAATAGTAAAATATATCTAAGAATTTCTCTGGAGCTTTTGAGGGCAGTTGTGCTTTTTTTTTTTCAATTATTTTTATTAGTTGGAGGCTAATTACTTCGCAACATTGCAGTGGGTTTTGTCATACATTGACATGAATCAGCCATGGAGTTACATGTATTCCCCATCCCGATCCCCGCTCCCACCTCCCCCCCCCACTCGATTCC
This sequence comes from Cervus canadensis, assembly GCF_019320065.1. Classification (NCBI taxonomy): domain Eukaryota; kingdom Metazoa; phylum Chordata; class Mammalia; order Artiodactyla; family Cervidae; genus Cervus; species Cervus canadensis. Next base: position 105,020,792 of record NC_057419.1, read on the forward strand.
TCTGGGTCTTCCCAGTGCACCAGGCCCGAGCACTTGTCTCATGCATCCCACCTGGGCCAGTGGTCTGTTTCACCATAGATAATATACATGCTGTTCTCTCGAAACATCCCACCCTCGCCTTCTCCCACAGAGTCCAAAAGTCTGTTCTGTACATCTGTGTCTCTTTTTCCGTTTTGCATATAGGGTTATCATTACCATCTTTCTAAATTCCATATATATGTGTTAGTATGCTGTAATGTTCTTTATCTTTCTGGCTTACTTCACTCTGTATAATGGGCTCCAGTTTCATCCATCGCAGTTGTGCTTTTGAACTGTGGTGTTGGAGAAGACTCTTGAGAGTCCCTTGGACTTCAAGGAGATCCAACCAGTCCATCCTGAAGGAGATAAGTCCTGGGTGTTCATTGGAAGGACTGATGCTGAAGCTGAAACTCCAATACTTTGGCCACCTCATGTGAAGAGTTGACTCATTGGAAAAGACCCTGATGCTGGGAGGGATTGGGAGCAGGAGGAGAAGGGGACGACAGAGGATGAGATGGCTGGATGGCATCACCGACTCGATGGGCATGGGTTTGAGTAAACTCCGGGAGTTTGTGATGGACAGGGAGGCCTGGCGTGCTGCGATTCATGGGGTCGCAAAGAGTCGGACACGACTGAGTGACTGAACTGAACTGAACTGTGGTCAGTTCAGTTTCAGATAGTTCCTTGTTCCACCTTATACTTCTTAAGGTTTATAGGTCCCTTCCAATGTAGCCAGTGCTAACTACAGGGTTTTAATCTGTTGCACTTGTCAGTTCCAAATCCGTTCCCTCTTCTTTGTTTATTTTGGCTTCCTCTGTTTGCAAGTCTCTTCAGTATCTAACTTTCACCCTGACAGAACAGGGCGAAGGTAGTCATTTATTTAGGCTCACTTGTTCTATTGTGCTGCAGGGAGGGATGAACACCACAAACAAATATCACTGGCATGTGTGGGGAGTGCTCACAGTGTCTTGGCCACACTGGGTTTGCCCCCACTCACGGCGTGTGTGCTTTCTCAGTCTACACTGCTCAGGCTCCAGGTTGCTCTGCTGAGGAACTGTCTAAGGTGGGCCCTGGGTTGCATGCACTTCCCAGATCTATGCCACTCAGGTTCAGTTTCCCAGGTACTCCACAAAGGCACAGATTCGGTTGGGCCTGCATTTTGTGCCCTTCCCAGGTCTGAAGAGCTCAGGTGACCACTCTCCCCAGATACAGTGCATTTTATCACCTCCCCTGTCCTAGCTGCTCAGTTTCCTGAGTGTGCATGGGAGCTCCGTCTCAGGTGTGCCATGTGTCTCCTCTGGAAAGCTGATCTCTGGCTGTGACCCTCCTGGCAGATGTCAACCATCCAGGATCCCAGGAAGACTTGGTTAGCAACTAGAAGCCTGCTTGCAGTTTGGTAGGGGATGCTGTCTATGGGGCCGAGTTTGCCCCTTTCTGGCTCTGGCTGCTGCCCGCCTGCCTCCCTGTTTCTGGTGAGGGATGGGCCAGTCCACAGCCAGCTAACTCCTCTGGTATTCTCTCCTGTGAGCGGGCCCAGCAGTGCCTTAGGTTAGAGCTTTTCATGGGAAAGTTCTCTCTCTCTTTCCTCCTTTTTTTTTTTTTTTTTTCCTCTATGGCTATCCCAGGGTTTGGGTTGCTATCTCATGTTAGCTCCCTCAGATTGCCCTCAGGGCATTCAGGCCTGGTCCTTACCTTAAGCAATACAGCCTGTGCCTTCCTGTTCAGCCCCCACTTCTTGGTGGTGAATGCGAGTGTCTGGGCTACTTCTCCCCTGGGAGTTGCCGTTGAGTGCATAATCTGTGGGTTTTATTTATTTATTTTCTCCTCCCGGTTATGTTGCCCTCTGAGATTCCAAAACTCCCCACAGACCCACTGGTGAGAGGGTTTCCTGGTGTTTGGAAACTTCTCCTCTTTTAAGACTCCCTCCCCAGGGCGGATATCTGTCTGTAACTCTTTTGTCTCTTTTTTTAATCTTTTATACTTTGTCCTACCTCCTTTCAAAGATAATGGGCTGCCTTTCTTGGTGCCTGGTGTCCTCTGGCAGCATTCTGAAGTTGTTTTATGGTATTTGCTCAGCGTTCAAATGATCTTTTGATGAATTTGTGGGGGAGAAAGTGGTCTCCCCATCCTATTCCTCCGCCATCTTAGGATCACCTCCTAAACGTTTGTTTTAGTATGAAATTGGAGAAACTATTTATACATGTTTTGTTTCATTTGACACTCTCTGAAGTAACAGTGTCATTCCTAGGTTTGTTGCAAGGATTAATCCTTGCTTAATGCAGTTTTTTAAAAAAATAAGTTAACACTCTGTAGATGCTTATCTTTTAATTATTACTATTATCACTATTGTTGTTACTGTGTATGTTTATGTTCAGTCACTCAGTCATGTCCAACTCTGTGGCCCCATGGATTGTAGCCCACCAGGCTCCTCCGCCCATGGAATTTTCCAGGCAAGAATACTGGAGTGGGTTGTCATTTCCTTCTCCAGGGGATCTTCCCAACCCAAAGATCAAACCAGTGTCTCTTGAGTTGGCAGGTGGATTCTTTACCACTTGCGTTGCCTAGGAAGCCCATTGTTGTTATTAATAATGCCCAATATATCATGAGAAATGCTGGGCTGGATGAAGCACAAGCTAGAATTGAGATTTTTGGGGAGAAATATCAATAACCTCAGATATGAAGAGGACACCAACCTAATGGCAGAAAGTGAAGAACTAAAGAGCTTCTTAATGAAAGAGGGGAGTGAAAAAGTTGGCTTAAAGCTCAACATTCAGAAAACTAAGATCATGGCATCCAGTCCCATCACTTCATGGCAAATAGATGGGGAAACAGTGGAAACAGTGGCTGACTTTATTTTTCTGGGCTCCAAAATCACTGCAGATGGTGATTGCAGCCATGAATTTAAAAGACGCTTACTCCTTGGAAGGAAAGTTATGACCAACCTAGACAGCATATTAAAATGCAGAGACATTACTTTGCTAACAAAGGTCCGTCTAGTCACGGCTATGATTTTTCCAGTGGTCATGTATGGATGTAAGAGTTGGACTGTAAAGAGAGCTGAGCGCTGAAGAATTGATGCTTTTGAACTGTGGTGTTGGAGAAGACTCTTGAGAGTCCCTTGGACTGCCAGAAGATCCAACCAGTCCATTCTAAAGGAGTTCAGTCCTGGGTGTTCATTTGAAGGACTGATGCTGAAGTTCCAGTACTTTGGCCACCTGATGCGAAGAGCTGACTCATTTGAAAAGACCCTGATGCTGGGAAAGATTGAGGGCAGGAGGAGAAGGGGATGACAAAGTATGAGATGGTTGGATGGCATCACTGACTCAATGGACATGAGTTTGGGTAAACTCTGGGAATTGGTGATGGACAGGGAGGCCTGGTGTGCTGCAGTCCATGGGGTCGCAATGAGTCAAACACAACTGGGTGACTGAATTGATATCCTTTTTATTTTTCATTTTATTTTTTTAAATTGGGGGATAATTGCTTTACAATGTTGTGTTAGTTTCTGTTGTACAACAACGTGAGTCAGCTATATGTATACATATCCCCTCCTTCATGAGCCTCCCTCCCAGCCCCTCCCCATATCCTTTTCATAGAGAAAATTGATGTTTGATGACACTGAGTTGTTTAAGACTGCACAGCATTAATTTTCTTCCTTAATTTTTAATTTTGTTTATTTATTTTATCTCACTATAAATGATGCCAGCTGTTTGAAGTGCAACAGTACAAAGACATATAAAGAAAGATGCCATGATTCAGTCCACCTTAGATCCCTTTGTTTTCCCTGCCTTGTGGAGACTATACTTCCTCACTACATACTCAGTTAATTATGGATTAACTAGATCCACTTATTAAGGTGTTTTTGGTTACTGATATTTGAAAAATGAGGAGAGGGAAGAATTTTCCTTATGAATTTTTCAGCATCTTATGTTTCTTTCTGGGGTGAGGGGGAAAGCTGAACTGTTATTCCACATCAACTTAAGTGTGTTAATATTGTAATTACTAACCCAGGTTGTCAGCACTGAGGTGCATATGCTGACTTTGAGTAAATGCTGATTATGTCCAATAGGATTTATTCCTTTGGCTGTACCAGATCTGTTGCATCACACAGTGTCTTTAGTTGTGGCATGCAAACTCTTAGTTGTAGCATATGGGATCTAGTCCCTTGACCAGGATAGAACACAGGCTGCTGCACTGGGAGCTCAGAGTCTTAGCCACTGGACCACCAGGGAAGTCCCCCAACACTATTTAAAATCCATTATTTTTTTCTATTGTTCCCTCATATATTATTTTTTTAAATTTATTTATTTATTTTAATAGTACCACTTAGTAATTACTTTACAATTACTAATTACTTTACAATATTGGGTGGTTTTGCCATACATTGACATGAATCAGCCTCATCTATTCTTAAGTTATTATCACAGAATTTTAATTATGTACTTTTATGTTTGAAATTAGTGTGGGATATATCTCTCCCTAATCTTTTATTAGAAATTATGCATTTTAGTTTTTTTTAAGTTCATTTTTATTAGACTATAGTTCCTTTACAATGTTGTTTTATTTTCTGCTGTATGGCAAAGTGAATCAGTTATTGCATACATATATCCCCACTTTTTAAAATTTCCTTCCCATTTAAGTCATCACAGAGCATAGAGCAGAGCTCCCTGTGCTATACTGTATGTGTCCCTAATCTTATTTTAAAGTTTCTCTTACATATCCCAGTTTGGTTCAGTTGCTCAGTCGTGTCCAACTCTTTGTGACCCCATGGACTGAGGCACACCAGACTTCCCTGTCCATCACCAACTCCCAGAGCTTGCTCAAACTTATATCCATCGAGTCAGTGATGCCATTCAACCACTCATCCTCTATCGTCCCCTTCTCCTGCTGCCTCCAATCTTTCTCAACATTTCAAACTTTTCCAGTGAGTCAGTTCTTTGCATCAGGTGGCCAAAGTATTGAAGCTTCAGTTTCAGCATCAGTTCTTCCAATGAATATTCAGGACTGATTTCCTTTAGGATGGACTGGTTGGATCTCCTTGCAGTCCAAGGGACTCTCAAGAGTCTTCTCCAACAACACAGTTCAAAAGCATCAATTCTTCAGTGTTCAGCTTTCTTAGTGGTCCAACTCTAACATCCATACATGACTACTGGAGAAATCATAGCTTTGACTAGATGGGCCTTTGTTGGCAAAGCAATGTTTCTGATATTTAATATGCTGTCCAGGTTGGTCATAGTTTTTCTTCCAAGGAGCAAGTCAATATATCCCATACATACAACATATCCAACATAGAAAATTTTCTAAACTCTAGACTCAGTTCTTAAGGTACTTAGCCAAAAACATACATGGGGTTCTTTTTTTTACTTAATCACCTTAACATTAAGAATGCATTTGAGAAAAAGACAACTTTATACTTTATTGAATCTTTCCATATAAGATTATGTGTGCACACATGTTTTTTATTCAAGTCACCTGGAATAGGTATCAGAAGATTTTTTAGTTTTTTTTAAGCAGGTCCTAAACAATTTCTAGTAAGGTAATTTCTATATAATTCTCACCTAATTATTTTTGAGTGGGTGCTGAATTCAAATACCTTTTTTGATATCTAATTTTTTTAATTGACATAGAGATCTCAATTTCCCATGTACATAGAAAATACTTTACACAAGGATAATTATTCAAAATTATTTCTAATGATTTGTGTTCAGACTTGCAAGCTAGCTCAAAGAATTCCCTTTTCAATCTCTCCTGTGCAATCTAAGCCTCCTATTACCAAATGCCTCTTTAATTATAGCTCATATATACTTAAATTACCTGTCTTTTTGTCTTTTTTCTGTTTGCCCAAATGAATAAACTGTCCTTTCGTTTCTCAATAGGTTTTAATTGGCTTTTCTAGGTTTCACTATATATTAGAAATAATCAGAATGATCAGTAAATGCTCTGAACAACCACAATAAATATTTCTTTAATACACCATAGGTTTATAATACACTGAGTTTTACATTGCTGTTTCATTTCTCACCTAACAATAATAAGTATCATGCCTCTAAGACAAGATGTTCTATGGAGTCAAGTTCGACACTCTTGCCAATGGGGAATGTACTTCATTACATTGGGTGATGTAGGACTTCAATTGTTTTTTTTTTTTAATAAAAAATATCAAGTTGCCTTAACACCTTTTCATCACATATGTTGCAGGAATAACTCTGTCTATTCTGGAACCCATATATATTGTAATCGCAGTTGTGGAGTACAGTTTAATCTTTAGTGTAGGATGTATTCAGCATTTCTATTTTTAGAACTTTTCTTAAACTCCTACTTTAATGAGTAATCTTACAAATGTAATCTATCATCACTTTCTCAAATTACCCTAAAAAGCTTATAAAGAATAAATTCCATTACTCTAGAAACTTAAACAAATTATAAGAATTTAACACCTGGTTGCATTTTGGCCTTTCCATCCAAATTCAGATCATGTGTTTAAAACATTTTGTTAAAGCTGGTGTTCTACTTTTTAACACCATACACAAAAATAAACTCAAAATGGATTCAAGATCTAAATGTAAGACCAGAAACTATAAACTCCTAGAGAAAAACAGGCAAAACGCTCTCTGACATAAATCACAGCAGGATCCTCTATGACCCACCTCTCAGAGTAGAGGAAATAAAATAAAAAATAAACAAACGGGACCTAATTAAACTTTAAAGATTTTGCACAACGCTAGAAACCATAAACAAGGTGAAAAGACAGCTTTCAGAATGGGAGAAAATAATAGCAAAAAAAGCAACTGGCAAAGAATTAATCTCAACACTATACAAGCAGCTCCTGCAGGTCAATACCAGAAAAATAACTGACCCAATCAAAAAATGGGCAAAAGAACTAAACAGACATTTCTCCAAAGAAGACATACAGATGGCTAACAAACACATGAAAAGATGCTCAACATCACTCATTATCAGAGAAATGCAAATCAAACCACAATGAGGTACCATCTCACGCTGGTCAGAATGGCTGCTATCCAAAAGTCTACAAGCAATAAATGCTGGAGAGGGTGTGGAGAAAAGGGAACCCTCTTACACTGTTGGTGGGAATGCAAACTAGTACAGCCACTATGGAGAACAGTGTGGGGATTCCTTAAAAACCTGGAACTAGAACTGCCATACGACCCAGCAATCCCACTGCTGGGCATACACCCCAAGGAAATCAGAATTGAAAGAGACACATGTACCCTGATGTTCGTCACAGCACTGTTAACAATAGGCAGGACAAGGAAGCAACCTAGATGTCCATCAGCAGATGAATGAAGAAGAAAGCTGTGGTACATATACACAATGGACTATTACTCAGTCATTAAAAAGAACACATTTTAATCAGTTCTAATGAGGTGGATGAAACTGGAGCCTTATACAGAGTGAAGAAAGTCAGAAAGAAAAACACCAATAGAGTATATTAATGCATATATCTGGAATTTAGAAAGACGGTAACGATGACCCTATATGCAAGACAGCAAAAGAGATACAGATATAAAGAAAAGACTTTTGGACTCTGTGGGAGAAGGCAAGGGTGGGATGATTTGAGAGAATAGCATTGAAACATGTATATTACCAAATGTGAAATAGATCACCAGTCCAAGTTTGATGCATGAAACAGGGCACTCAAAGCTGGTCCACTGGTACAACGCTGAGGGATGGGATGGGGAGGGAGGTGGGAGCAGGGTTCAGGATGGAGGACACATGTACACCCATGGCAGATTCATGTCAATGTATGGCAAAAAGCCACTACAATATTGTAAAGGAATTAGCCTCCAATTAAAATAAATAAGCTAATTTTTTTTTAAAAAAAGCTGTTGTTCTACATAAAAACTCTTAACAGTTCTTAGAAAGTTATTTCAAGGTATCCTATGATTTTTTCTTTTTGTTGAATATTCAGAATAGAGTTGCCAGTTTGGTTGCTGCTGCTGCTATTCATTGTTTTGGTAATCTCCCCCATCATTATCTCCATTTCCAGAATTTCCTTGGCTATACTTGTTCATAGTACCTTTTCTTTTAAAACTTTTTTTTTTAAATTTGTAAGTGACATATGTAAATTATGAGCAGCTGCTATGTCACTTTCTTTTAAAATTAATTATTATAAAATTCAGCTATTATTTGATAGGTATCTTTTCTGTCTGTTCTCCTTATTAAGCACCTTACAACTAATAATATTTTAAGGTAATTTTCTCGAATTATCTAGGTTAGTAAAAGCAGTGATACATTTCATGCATTGTAAAACTAAATCCAGGGTCCTTGAAATGTTATCATCATCATCACTATCTGAGTGCTACAGATGCTTTCGGGCCACATGGGACTCACTGTCTGTTCTTTTGGCTTTCCACTCAGTTCCCTATGCCCTTTTTCTCTTTGACCTCAGCTCTGGAATTGGAATTTGAGCCCTGAGGTTTACTGTTTGAAGGGATTTTTCTGTCAGCGCCTGCAGGGATGTCTGTGCAGCCTTTTGAAACCTCAATTCCTGAGAGACATTTTAATATCAAGAATAGCAATTTAAGAACAGTGATTAAAGTAAACTCATTAGCAGCATTAGTCAAACTCACTTCCTGCTAGGTAAGAATGTAGATTTTAAATAAGAAAGCAAGCCATTATCTCAAAGTGTGTTCTGTTGGAGAAGGAATTGGGTGTTGTATTAATATAGCCATATATATTTCTATGCTGATTTTAAATTTTAAAAATGTTTCCTCACACAGCCTCATTCAAATGACCAATCAAGGAAACTATTATTTTTAAAGAAAGAGCAGTTCAGATATCACTTGCTGTGCCATCTCTAAACAGCACACAGAACTTCTCCCAGACTGTAATCTCTCATTCAAATAATACTCAGGCTTAAGAATAACAGTAATGATTATGCTCTTTTATATTTATGAACTACTTGCCTCTTGCATAGACTTTTAAGTATTTCTAGGTGAATTATTCTCATCTAATCTTAAGAGACCAAAGACACTGACATTGGTATTATTTCTGCCGCACTCATTTGGCCTATTGAATGAGGCAGTGTGTTTTGATTACAGCAATGCAAACATTGTTCAGGGCTAAATCAGGTAATATACTGTGATTATATTTCCTTTTTATAGGACTAGTACTTCTTTTCTCCTTCAAAGTTATTTTGTTATAATTTTCTAGGCATCTATCGCTGTTTATTCTCATGCTTTTAGCAAAGATACAATCTCTCAATACTTTAAGACACATCAAGGGATCTCTCATTTTCAACTTTTTTTGGAGACATCCTTTCCCGAGATCTCCGTCACCCTACTCTAACCTTCTATGCTATTTTCTAGACCTGTTGCTCATGGGAAGATAGGAGATTGAGCTGCTCTGGTTTTCTAACTGCTTTATGTATATACAGGCATTCAGCCAATATTCCTACTTTTAGCCCTGCCTTTACTGTCATTGTCACAAGTACCTGATGTTTCCAGGTCCTGGAAAGATTTTAGAGTTGGAACCTTGCAAATCAAGCTGTTTCTGGACTTCCCTACTATTTTTTGGTTGGGACTTTCTCCACTAAGTCATTTCCCACTCACCTATTGCATAGTTATCAGCTGTGATATAAAACCATATAAAATTCAACATAAAGTTGACTTCACCTCAACTCTTTTAGACCTGAAATATTCACTTTTTTCCCTAGAATCTGATCTTCAGTTCAAGTATTGATGGAGACTTTGCTGCCAGCTCCTGTTCAGTTATGCATGTAGTCACATACAGTTCAAACACACCAAAGACTTTTTGGTATAAAGGACAAAAACTTACTGAGATAAAGTTAATCTTAGCTCATTAAAATTGTTAATGTACTCATAATCTAGTGTATATGTTCTAAGTTTGTAAAGCAATATATATCCAAAATTGAGGTTTTTAAAGAGCTAGGATGGAAAGTTGTTAACATATGATCCCCTATGTTTGTATACCACTTTCCAGTTTGCAAAAGTGTTTTTAAATAGGTTGTTTAATTCACTACAGTACTCATTAAAAATATGTTGTGTAGAATTAATGTGTGTCAGGCATTTATTGTGAGAATTAAGTTAATCTCCATCAAAGCAGTTAACACACTAACATTTAAATAAGAATTCATCAAATGCTAGTAATTAATACTATTTTAACTAAAAAACAATAGTGTTAATTGTACCTCAGGTGCAAAGAATTAAATTGGTCATAATTCTTCGTGTGTTACATGCTCTCAATGTAAGTTCATGATTGTCCTGCTTTTATTTAGATATTTATCTCTAATAATGCAAGAAACACTCATAAGTCTATCACTAAAAATAAAAACTGAGGCCTTGATAATAATATCCATGTAACTATACAGATGGTAGCCACCCCTACCAACTCATACTCTGAACTTCCCTTCCCTAGAGGTAACCATCACCCTGACTCCCATTCAGCATTCTCTTGCTTCCTTTCATCTTGCTGTATGTAATCTCCTTTGGGGCTTTGTTTTTTTCACTTTGCTATAAAGTTTTATTCTTATTTTTGTGTACTGCTGTGGTATATCATGTCTGACTACTATAGAACTTTCCACCTTGTGTATTTACTACAGTTTTTTTCACCTATGCTCCTGTTCAAGGCCATTTGTTCTGTTTCCAGTTTTTCGCTACTGGGACAAGTACCACTTTGAAAAGTCTTATATTTGTTGCCTGTTGTAATGGATAAGAGTTTCTCCTGAGTCTTTCCTAGGAGTGAAATCAATGGGTCTTAGGTTATGCAGAGGTTCCACTTTAGGAAGTAATGAAAAACCATTTCCCAAATGAATTCTACTAAGTCACACTCCCACCAACGATGTATGAGATGCTATTAATTGCCATCCTGGCCAACACTTGGTGTCAGCAGTTCTTTAAATTTTTGTCAATAAAATGAAGGTAGGTGGTCTTGATTTGCATTTCTCTGATTACTTATGCTGTGGAATATTTCTTCATAATGTTCCTGTTGGTAATAGTAAGAATGAATATTTCATCATTAAAATATATTTGCCATAAGTTTTTGGCAAATATACTATTAAGCAAATCTTCTTCTATTCCTAGGGCTTCCCTGGTGGCTCAGCTGTAAAGACTCTGCCTGTAGTGCAGGAGATGTGGGTTCAATCCCTGGGTCAGAAAGATCCCCTGGAGAAGGACATGGAAACCCACTCCAGTATTCTTGCCTGGAGAATCCCATGGACAGAGGAGCCTGGCAGGCTACAGTCCATTGGGGTCGTGAAGTTGGACACAACTGAAGCGACTGAGCACGCACACTCATGCAATTCTATTCCTAGTCTAGGAATATTATTAGATGTCCCTGTTGTGAGAGTTACATTCTAATTTCCTCCCTTGCCAGGGCTCACAACCCTGCTGCCATTGTTCTACTCACTAGTGTAAAGACCTGTTATTTTACTGAGCCTGTCATGGGCCCTCCTACTCGCTACCTCTTCATATTTATTTACGCTTCTGGTTAAATCTCCTTCATGGATCTGAACCTTTACTCTACTATGAGCTCAGCGCTGCATTCAGAAAAGACTGTCATATTTTATCTCATATGTGTAAGTTTAGAAGAAAAGAGTCTATCTTTAGCTCATCTACATCATTGATTTATCAAACTTAACTGTTAATAGGAATCACTGAGGTCTTGTAAAAATGCATATTCTGATTAAGTGTATCTGGGATGGAGCCCAGGACTGTAGATTTCTAACAAGTTCTCAGGAGATGCCTGTGCTTTTAATCTCTGAACCATACTTTGAGTAGCAAGCTCCTACCTCAACCAGTGTTGGAAACAGAATTCCAAAATCAGTTTTCACATTTGGTCCCCAAAGAAAAGCTTCTGTAGAAATTTTTTGGCCTACTCCTTCAGGGCTACCCTAAATTCACTAAACAAATTCTGGTGTAGAAAACATTGCAGTTTACAAATTGGAGCTTAATCTTAGCTAACAAGAGGATTTACTTAAAGTTCTTACATCCTGACATATTGGCCAGTGGTTTTCAAATAGGAATTTAACATATTATAAGTAAATGTGTATCACTGGGTATAAGACTGAATTTTTGCCATTCAAATGCCTTATATTGATCTGATAGCTCAATTTGCCAAAATATTTTGGTATATGTTGGCTCATTTGATCCCCGCAACAAATCTAGGGAGCAGATGTAATGACATCATCTCTCTGCCAAGGAATTTTTTGTGAGGGTTAAATGGGATGATGCTCATAAAAACACTTAGTCACTGCTTGACATGTAATTAATCACTCAGAAAAGGTTATATTTTGCTTCTGTTATTCCTATTACTTACACTATATGCATGTATTTTTTTTTCAGGTCATAAAGCCTGAACCTTGATAGAGTTTGTTAAATCATATGTGATGTGATACATATGATCTTAATTATGGCCCAAGAGTGACCCAGGTTGTCTTTTCTTTTTAAAATGTTTTCCTTTATAATTTTTCATAACTAAAGTGATGTTTCCTCATCTTAATTAGTAAAGCAGTGAGAAAAATAGATGAATGATAATAGTCTCCCATCATTAGACTTCATTCCTGATCCCTTGACAGGATTCCCCAAAATGCTAATGACATTTATATAAACATTTGTGCATTTTCTTTCAATGCAAGCAAATACTTATTGACAAATATATTTATACCAGAGGCATTTCCTGGATTGTTGCCTTGAAAAGCAAATGGGATTTACTAAGGTAAGTTGTTTGTTTTGCAACTTCCTATTGTCAGAGAATAATAACATCATGGGCATTTTACAGGACAATTAGATTCCCTTTGTTTTATGTTTTAATATTTCTCTTTAATTCCCATGGAAGACATTTGGTTTTATGTAGTGAAGCAGTGATTCTATCTTTTACAAATGTGCAAATCTCTAATCTTGCCAACTTGCAATTTTGTTTTAGTGAAGTTTCTGTCAATTTTGAAGGCAATACCAGGTTTATAAACTAATATATTGTTACAGTGTCATTTGGAATCAGACATGATAAATGCTCCTTATTTCTTTTCTATGATACTATATTCTTTAATAAACCCTTTTATTTTAAAAATAAAGATAACTTTTTTTTCAAACTATCAAACAAAAATGGTCACATATGAAATGACAAAATTTTTTTCAAATTCATCCATTGGGTAGTGGGATCACAGGGAGAGCAGTAGATAGGGGCATTAAGGAAATGTTCAGCCATAAGTTGATAATCATTACAGATGAGTGATGGGTAAACTGTTACCCCTATTTTCATTTATGTTTGAAATTGTCTGTATTAACAAATTTAAATATATACATTTTTGATGAACAAAAATGTAAATTGAGAAAAATAACTTTATAATATCCAGTCTTCTAGACGGAGTGAAGAGTATACATGCCAATATTCATGCCTTCTCTGAGACAGTTTAGAAAAGTTTAGTGAAATGTTTTACCTACTACTATAATAACTCTGGAGAAGGCAATGGCACCCCACTCCAGTATTCTTGCCTGGAAGATCTCATGGATGGAGGAGCCTGATAGGCTGCAGTCCATGGGGTCGCTAAGAGTCGGACACGACTGAGCAACTTCACTTTCGCTTTTCATTTTCATGCATTGGAGAAGGCCATGGTAACCTACTCCAGTGTTCTTGCCTGGAGAATCCCAGGGACGGGGGAGCCTGGGGGGCTGCCGGCTATGGGGTCTCACAGAGTCGGACATGACTGAAGCGACTTAGCAGCAGCAGCAGCAGCAGCAGCAGAGTAACTCCACCATTTTATTGCTACAGGTTTTATGCTTATCCTTGCTGTCCTCAGTGGATAATTTTCCAACTGATTATTACTGGTATAGCAGGAAGCTGTTCATTTTTGCCTACTTCTGTTCTATCTGCCCATGTTAATTTATGTTAATACTTATAAAATACTTTGGTGTATATAATCCTATTAATTGTGTATGTGATGCAACATTAAAACCAAGATTAAATGCTTTACCATCCTAATTAGTGTCATGCACTGTCAAATATAAAAAATCAGAATAATTGGGGGGGTGTGGTATAAGTCTTTATCTGGCTCCTACCTGGTTGACCTATCTTTTAGACATAGGATGACCACCTGTAGAATGGGACCTGGGCTTTGGGTGGAAAATTTAATGAGACAGGAGCAACAAGGGATGCAATAACAACCATACAAAACTCAAATTTAGTACTAACTTTCAGATATGAAAATACTTATTTGTGATTGAAGATGAGAAAGGTAGGTAAATGTAGCTATCAAACAGATTATTCATTGGATCAAAACCCTGAATATCAGCTTCTACATTTTAATTGGGTTCAGTTCAGTTTAATCACTCAGTCATGTCCAACTCTTTGCGACCCCATGGACTGCAGCACTCCAGGCCTCCCTGTCCATCACCAGTTCCTGGAGTTTACTCAGACTCATGTGCACTGAGTCAGTGATACCATCCAACCATCTCATCCTCTGCTGCCCCCTTCTCCTACTGCCTTCGATCTTTCCCAACATCAGGGTCTTTTCAAATGAGTCAGTTCTTGGCATCAGGTGGCCAAAGGATTGGAGTTTCAGCTTCAGCATCAGTCCTTCCAATGATTTCCTTTAGGATGGACTGGTTAGATCTCCTTGCAGTCCAAGGGACTCTCAGGAGTCTTCTCCAACACCAAAGTTAAAAAGCATCAATTCTTCAGCTCCAGCTTTCTTTATAGTCCAACTCTCACATCCGTACATGACTACTGGAAAACCAATGCTTTGACTAGATGGACCTTTGTTGGTAAAGCAATGTCTCTGCTTTTTAATGTGCTGTCTTAAGTGAAGTGAAACTCACTCAGTGGTGTTCGACTCTTTGTGACCCCATGGACTATACAGTCCATGTAATTCTCAAGGCCAGAATACTGGAGTGAGTAGTGTTTCCCTTCTCCAGGGGAATCTTCCCAATCCAGGGATTGAACATAGGTCTCCTGCATTGCAGGCAGATTGCTTATCAACTGAGCTCTCAGGGAAATATGCTGTCTAGGTTGGTCATAACTTTTCTTCCAATGAGCAATCGTCTTTTAATTTCATGGCTGCAGTCACCATCTACAGTGACTTTGGAGCCAAAGAGAATAAAGTCTGTCACTGTTTTCCCATCTATTTGCAATGAGTGATGGGACCAGATGTCATAATCTTAGTTTTCTGAATGTTGAGTTTTAAGCCAACTTTTTTGCTCTCCTCTTTCACTTTCATCAAGAGGCTCTTTAGTTCTTTGCTTTTTGCCATAAGGGTGGTGTCATCTGCATATCTGAGGTTATTGATATTTCTCCTGGAAATCTTATTTTTTTTTGTAAATTAATTCATTTTTTGAAATTGGAGTCTAATTACTTTACAATATTACTTTGATTTTTGCCATACATTGACATGAATCAGCCATGGGCGTACATGTGTTCCCCATCCTGAACCCCCCTCCCACCTCCCTCCCCATCCCATCCCTCAGGGTCATCCCAGTGCACTGACCCTGAGTGCCCAGTCTCAGATATTGAACCTAGACTAGCGATCTATTTCACATATGGTAATATACATGTTTCAGTGCTATTCTCTCAAATCATCCCACCCTTGCCTTCTCCCACAGAGTCCAAAGTCTGTTCACTACATCTGTGTCTCTTTTGCCATCTCACATGTAGGGTCATCATTACCATCTTTCTAAATTCCAGATAGATGCATTAATATACTCTATTGGTGTTTTTCATTCTGACTTAATTCACACTGTATGGTAGGCTCCAATTTCATCCACCTCACTAAAACTGATTCAAATGCATTATTTTTAATAGCTGAGTAATATTCCACTGTGTATATGTACCACAGATTTCTTATCCATTCATCTGCCAATGGACATTTAGGTTGCTCCCATGTCCTGCCTATTGCAAACAGTGCTGTGATGAACATTGGGGTATACGTGTCTCTTTCAATTCTCATTTCCATGGTGTGTATGCCCAGCAGTGGGCTTGCTAAATCATAAGGCAGTTCTACTTCCAGGTTTTTAAGGAATCTCCACACTGTTCTCCATAGTGGCTGTACTAGTTTGCATTCCCACCAACAGTGTAAGAGGGTTCCCTTTTCTGTGCACCCTCTCCAGCATTATTGTTTGTAGACTTTTTGATAGCAGTCATTCTGACTGGCATGATATGGTACCTCACTGTGGTTTTGGTTTGCATTTTTCTGCTAATGAGTGATGTTGAGCAGCTTTTCATATGTTTGCTAGCCATCTGTATGTCTTCTTTAGAGAAATGTCTGTTTAGTTCATTTTTTAATTCAGTCGTTAATATTCCTGGCATTGAGCTGCATGAGCTGTTTATATATTTTTGAGGTTAGTTCTTTGCCAGTTGCTTCATTAGCTATTATTTTCTCCCATTCTGAAGGCAGTCTTTTCACCTTGCTTATAGTCTGCTTTGTTGTGCAAAAGTTTTTAAGTTTAATTAGGCCGCATTTATTTGACCAGTTTTCAGAGCACCACTTTTTAGAGAGATTGACTTTTCTCCACTGTATATTCTTGCCTCTTTGGTCAAAGATAAGGAGTCCATAAGTGCGAGGATTTATCTCTGGGCTTTCTGTTTTGTTCCATTGATCTATATTTCTGTCTTTGTGCCAATACCATACTGTTTTGATGACTGTGGCTTTGTAGTATACTCTGAAGTCAGGCAGGTTGATTCCTCCAGTTCCATTCTTCTTTCTCAGGATTGCTTTGGCTATCCAAGGTTTTTTGTAATTCCACACAAACTGTGAGATTATTTGTTCTAATTCTCTGAAAAATACCATGGGTAGCTTGATAGGGATTGCATTGAATCTATAGATTGCTTTGGGTAATATACTCATTTTCACTATATTATTCTTCCAATCCATGAGCATGGTATATTTCACCATCTATTTGTGTCATCTTTGATGTCTTTCATCAGTGTTTAATAATTTTCTATATATAGGTCTTTTGTTTGCTTAGGTAGATTTATTCCTATGTATTTTATTCTTTTTGTTGCAATGGTGAATGAAATTTTTCCTTAATTTCTATTTCTGTTTCCTCATTATTAGTGTATAGAAATGCAAGGCATTTCTGTGTGTTAATTTTATATCTTGCAACTTTACTATATTCATTGATTAGCTCTAGAAATTTTCTGGTGGTGTCTTCAGGGTTTTATGCATAGAGGATCATGTCCTCTGCAAACAGTGATAGTTTTACTTCTTCTTTTCCAATCTGGATTCCTTTTATTCCTTTTTCTTCTATGATTGCTGTGGCTAAAACTTCCAAAACTATGTGGAATAGTAGTGATGAGAGTGGGCACCCTTGTTTTGTTCCTGACTTTAGGAGAATTGCTTTCAATTTTTCACAATTGAGGATGATGTTTGCTGTGGGTTTATCATATATGGCTTGTATTATGTTGAGGTATGTTCCTTCTATGCCTGCTTTCTGGAGGGTTCATTAATAATAAATGGATGTTAAATTTTGTCAAAGGGTTTCTATGAATCTATTGAGAGAATCATGTGATTTTTATCTTTTCATTTTTTAATGGGGTGTATCACATTAATTGATTTGCAAATACTGAAGAATCACTACATCTCTGGGATAAAGCCCACTTGGTCATGATGTATAAACTTTTTAATATGTTGTTGGATTCCATTTGCTAGAATTTTGTTAAGGATTTTTGCACCTATGTTCACCAGTGATATTGACCAGTAGTTTTCTTTTATTGTGGCATCTTTGTCTGGTTTTGGTATTAGGGTGATGGTGGCCTCATAGAATGAGTTTGGAAGTTTACCCTCCTCTACAATTTTCTGGAAGAGTTTGAGTAGGATAGGTGTTAACTCGTCTCTAAATTTTTGGTAGAATTCGGCTGTGAGGCCATCTGGTCCTGGGCTTTTGTTTTCTGGAAGATTTCTGATTACAGTTTCAATTTCCATGCTTGTGATGGCTCTGTTAAGATTTTCTATTTCTTCCTGGTTCAGTTTTGGAAAGTTATACTTTTCTAGGAATTTGTCCATTTTTTCCAAGTTGTCCATTTTATTGGCATATAGTTCTGATAGTAGTCTCTTATCCTTTGTATTTCTGTGTTGTCTGTTGTGATTTCTCCATTTTCATTTCTAATTCTATTGATTTCCTTCTTTTCCCTTTTTTCCTTGATGAGTCTGACTAATGGTTTGTCTATTTTATTCATCTTCTCCAAGAACCAGCTTTTAGTTTTGTTGAGTTTTGATATGGTCTCTTTTGTTTCTTTTTCATTTATTTCTGCTTTAATTTTTATAATTTCTTTCCTTCTACTAACCCTGGGGTTCTTCATTTCTTCTTTTTATAGTTGCTTTAGGTGTAAAGTTTAGTTATTTATTTGATTTTTCTCTTGTTTCTTGATGTAAACTTTTATTGCTATGACCATTCCCCTTAGGTCTGTTTTTACTGAATCCCATAGGTTTTGGTTGTCGTGTTTTCATTTTCATTTGTTTCTTTGCATATTTTGATTTCTTTTTTGATTTCTTCTGTGATTTGTTAGTTATTCAGAAGTGTGTTGTTTAGTCTCCATATGTTTGTATTTTTAATAGTTTTTTTTTTTTTCCCCCTTTAGTTGACATCTAATCTTACCGCATTGTGATCAGAGAAGATGCTTGAGATGATTTCAATTTTTTGAATTTACCAAGGCTAGATTTATGACCCAGGATGTGATCTATCCTGGAGAAGTTTCTGTGTGAACTTGAGAAAAATGTGAAATTGACTGTTTTGGGATGAAATGTCCTGTAGATATCAATTAGGTATAACTGGTTCATTGCATCATTTAATGTTTGTGTTTCCTTGCTAATTTTCTGTTTAGTTGATCTATTCATCTGTGTGAGTGGGATGTTAAAGTTTCCCATTATTATTGTGTTACTCTTAATTTCCCCTTTCATACTTGTTAGCATTTGCCTTACATATTGCAGTATTCCTATCTTGGGTGCATATATATTTATAATTGTTATATCTTCTTCTTGGATTGATCCTTTGATCATTATACAGTGTCCTTCTTTATCTCTTTTCATGGCCTTTATTTCAAAGTTTATTTTATGTGATATGAGTATTGCTACTCCTGCTTTCTTTTGGTCTCCATTTGCGTGAAACATCTTTACCAGCCCTTCACTTTCAGTTTATATGTGTCCCTTGTTTTTAGGTGGGTCTCTTGTAGACAACATATATAGGGGTCTTTTCTTTGCATCCATACAGCCATTCTTTATCTTTTGGCTGAGGCATTCAACCCATTTACATTTAAGGTAATTATTGATAAGTATGATCCCATGGCCATTTACTTTGTTGTTTTGGGTTCGAGTTTATACCCCTTTTCTGTGTTTCCTATCTAGAGAAGATCCCTTAGCATTTGTTGAAGAGCTAGTTTGGTGGTGCTGAATTCTCTCAACTTTTGCTTGTCTGTAAAGCTTTTGATTTCTCCTTCATATTTGAATGAGATCCTTGCTGGGTATAGTAATCTGGGTTGTAAGTTTTTCCTCTTTCATGACTTAAATATGTCCTGCCATTCCCTTCTGGCTTGAAGAGTTTCTATTGAAAAATCAGCAGTTATCCTTATGGGGATCACCTTCTATATTATTTGTTGCTTTTCCCTTGCTGCTTTTAATATTTGCTCTTTGTGTTTGATCTTGGTTAATTTGATTAATGTGTGTCTTGGATTGTTTCACCTTGGATTTATCCTGTTTGGGACTCTCTGGGTTTGTTGGACTTGAATGGCTATTTCCTTCCCCATTTTAGGGAATTTTTCAACTATTACCTCCTCAAGTATTTTCTCATGGCCTTTCTTTCCATCTTCTTCTTCTGGGACTCCTATGATTCGAATGTTGGGGCATTTCACATTGTCCCAGAGGTCTCTGAGGTTGTCCTCATTTCTTTTTTTCTTTTTTTACTCTCTACTTCATTTATTTCCACCATTCTATCTTCCACCTCACTTATCCTATCTTCTGCCTCAGTTATTCTACTCTTGGCTCCCTCCAGAGTGCTTTTGATCTCATTTATTGCATTATTTATTATTGATTGACTCTTTTTTATTACTTCTAGATCCTTGTTAAACATTTCTTGAATCTTCTCAATCCTTGTCTCTAGTCTATTTATCTGTAACTCCATTTTGTTTCCAAGATTTTGGATCACCTTTACTACAATTATTATGAATTCTTTTTCAGGTAGACTCCCTACCTCCTCCTCTTTTGTTTGGTTTGGTGGGCATTTATCATGTTCCTTTACCTGCTGGAAATTTTTCTGCCTTTTCATTTTGTTTAGGTTGCTGTGTTTGGGGTGGCCTTTCTGTATGCTGGAAGTTTGTGTTTCCTCTTTATTGCAGAGGTTCTTCCTTGTGGGTGGGGTTGGACAAGTGGCTTGTCAAAGTTTTCTTGTTAGGGAAGTTTGCATCAGTTGTTTGGTGAGTGGAGCTGGATCTCTTGCCTCTGAAGTATCCAGTAGTCAGTTTTGAGGTGTTTGTGGGTTTTGTGTGACTATGGGCAGCCTGTATTTTAATGCTGAGTGCTATGTTCCTGCATTGTTGGAGAATTAGTATGGTATGTCTTCCTCTGGAACGTGTTGGCTCTTGGGTGGAGCTTGGTTTCAGTGTAGGTATGGAGTCTTTTGGTTGAGCTCTTGTTCATTAATCTTCACTGGAGTCATGCATTTTCTGGTGTTCTTAAGTTTTGTATTTAAGCCTCCTGGATATGGCTTTCAGTCTCATTCTTACAGTAGCCTCAAGACTTCTCCAACCATACAGCACAGATGATAAAACATCTAGGTTAATGGTGAAAAGATTCTCCACAGTGAGGGACACCCAGAGTGGTTCACAGAATTGCATGGAGAAAAGGAAAGGGAGGAGAGAGATAGAGGTGACCAGGAGGAGAAGAGAGGGGTTCAAAAGGGGAGAGACCAATCTAGCCAGTAATCCACTCCCTAAGTGTTCTCCACAGCCCAGAACACCCAGAGAGATTCACAGTGTTAAGTAGGGAAGAGAAGGGGGGAGGGAGGAGACAGAGGTGCCCTGGGGGAGAAAGGGAGAGTCAAAAGTGGAGAAAGCAATCAAACCAGTAATCAAACCCCTAAGCAAAAATGTGTACTGAATATTTGATTCTTAAAGGTCCAGAATTGATAACAAATACCAAAAAAGCAAAGATTAAGAATCTAGAGTAGATGTTAGACTCTGAGAAATACAATATTAAAAATATAAAACAAAATCAATCACAAAGATTGCAAAAAATATATATATTAAATTTGCTTTAAAAATAGGGTCTTTTTTTGCAAGGTAATAGTAGGTTATAAAAATGAAAATTAAAGGAGTAATAAAGAACTTAAAAAAATAAAATTAAAAAATGGTAGTAGTAAAAATATATCTAGGAATTTCTCTGGAGCTGTTGAGGGCAGTGTGTGGTCAGTTCAGTTTCAGATAGTTCCTTGTTCCAGCTTATACTTCTTCTCAAGGTTTATAGGCCCCTTCCAATGCTTAGTCAAAGCTAACTACAGGGTTTTAATCTGTTGCACCTGTCACTTCCAGAGCAGAGAGAACTTTCCACTCTTTGTTTATTTTGGCTTCCTCTGTTTACAAGTCTCTTCAGTGTCTAATTTCTGCCCTGTTACAAGGGAGCAAAGGTGGTCACTTATTTAGGCTCATTTGTTCAGTTGTGCTGTGGGGAGGGAGGAATACTGCAAACAAATATTACTGGCATATGTGGGGAGTGCTCATGGTGTATGGACCATATTGGGTTTGCCCCCGTTCAGGGCGTGTGTGATTTCCTGGTCTACACTACTCAGGTTCCAGGTTGTTCTGTAGAGGAACTGTCCAAAGCAGGCCCTGCATTTTGTGCACTTTCCAGGTCTAAGCTGCTCAGGTTCTCCAGTACTCCACAAAGGCACAGACTCGGTGGGACATGCGTTCTGTGCCCTTCCCACATCCGAGCAGCTTAGGTGACCAGGTGCTTGGTGAGCATGCTATCCCAGGTGGGCTGTGTGTCTTAATCACCTCCCAAGTCCCAGCCGCTCGGTTTGCCAGGTGCACAGCAAGAGTGCCTTCTCAGGTCTGCCGTGTGACTCCTCTGGGGAGCAACCCTCCTGGCACATGTCAACCATCCCTGATGCCAGGAAGACTTGGTTAGCAACTGGAAGCCTGCTCACAGTCTGGTGGAGGATGCCCTCTCTGCGGCCAAGATTGCCCTTTGCTTTCTGGCTCTGGCTGTCACCCGCCTGCCTCTCTGCCTCTGGTGGGGGGATGGGCTGGTCTGCAGCTGGCTAGTTCTCCTCTGGTATTCCCTCAAACCTTTGTTCTGTGAGCGGGCCAGGCTGTGCCTTAGTTAGTTAGTTAGTTCAGTTGCTCAGTCATGTCCGACTCTTTGAGACCCCATGAATCACAGCACGCCAGGCCTCCCTGTCCATCACAAACTCCCAGAGTTCACTCAAACTCATGCCCATCGACTCGGTGATGCCATCCAGCCATCTCATCCTCTGTCATCCCCTTCTCCTCCTGCCCCCAATCCCTCCCAGCATCAGGGTCTTTCCAATGAGTCAACTCTTTGCATGAGGTGGCCAAAGTATTGGAGTTTCAGCTTCAGCATCAGTCCCTCCAATGAACACCCAGGACCTATCTCCTTCAGGATGGACTGGTTGGATCTCCCTGAAGTCCAAGGGACTCTCAAGAGTCTTCTCCAACACCACAGTTCAAAAGCATCAATTTTTCAGTGCTCAGCTTTCTTCACAGTCCAACTCTCACATCCGTACATGACCACTGGAAAAACCATAGCCTTGAGCAGACAGACCTTTGTTGGCAAAGTAATGTCTCTGCTTTTTAATATGCTGTCTAGATTGGTCATAACTTTCCTTCCAAGGAGTAAGCGTCTTTTAATTTCATTGCTGCAGTCAATATCTGCAGTGATTTTAGAGCCCCCCCCCCAAAATAAAGTCTGACACTGTTTCCACTGTCTCCCCATCTATTTCCCATGAGGTGATGGGACTAGATGCCATGATCTTAATTTTCTGAATGTTAAGCTTTAAGCCAACTTCTTCACTCTCCTCTTTCACTTTCATCAAGAGGCTTTTCAGTTCCTCTTCACTTTCTGCCATAAGGGTGGTGTCATCTGCATATCTTAGGTTATTGATATTTCTCCCAGAAATCTTGATTCCAGCTTGTGCTTCTTCCAGACCAGCGTTTCTCATGATGTACTCTGCATATAAGTTAAATAAGCAGGGTGACAATAGATTAGAGATTTTCAAGGGGAAGTTCTCTCTCTCTCGCTCGCTTTTTTTTTCCTCTCTCTGGCTATCCCACAGTTTGGACTGCTATCTCACGTTAGCTCCCTCAGATTGTCCTCAGGGCATTCAGGCCTGATCCTTTCCCTAAGCTTGCAACCTCACCTACCTGTTCAGCCCCTCTGCCACCACTTGCTGGTGGCAGAGGCAAGCATCTGGGCTACTTCTCTGCTGGGAGTTGCAGTTGGGCATGTATTCTATGTTTTTTCTCTCCTCCTGGTTATGTTGTCCTTTGAGATTCCAGAAATCCCCACAGACCCGCTAGTGAGAGGGTTTCCTGGTGTTTGGAAACTTCTCCTCCTTCACAACTCCCTCGCCGGGACAGGTCTACATCCCTAACTCTTTTGTCTCTCTTTTTGCCTTTTATATTTTGTCCTACCTCCTTTTGAAGAGAATGGGCTGCCTTTCTGGGTGCCTGGTGCCCTCTGCCAGCATTCAGAAGTTGTTTTGTGGAAGTTGCTCAGCATTCAAATGATCTTTTGATGAATTTGTTGAGGAGACAGTGGTCTCCCCATCCTATTCCTCTGCTATCTTCTCTCCTGGCAATCTTGATTCCAGTTGTGCTTCATCCAGCCCAGCGTTTCTCATGATGTACTCTGCACATAAGTTAAATAAGCAGGATGACAATATACAGCCTTGATGTACTCCTTTTCATATTTGGAACCAGTCCATTCTTCCATGTCCAGTTCTAACTGTTGCTTCCTGACCTGCATACAGATTTCTCAAGAAGCAGGTCAGGTGTTTAGGACTGCCTATAGCTTCTCTAAGAATGTGTTATATATATATATTATTATTATTATATATATATAGTGTTTGTTTTTCAAATAGAACTTTAGACAAGTATTTTTTTACATTGTTTGTGTGATCCTCAAGAGAAATATTTTGATAGAGAAAGAATAATATTATCTATTTGGTAGAACTATAGTGAAGCCCAGTGAAATAAATCAGAGGAAACCATTTAGCAAAATATCTGATAAATTTTTAAGCAATCAGTATATCCTTGTCATTTTTGTTATTATGTTGTGGTGGTTTTGTTTCTAAGTCATGTCTAACTCTTGTGACTGCATGGACTGTAGCCCACCAGGTTGTTCTGTCCATGGGTTTCTCCAGGCAAGAATACTGGAGTGGGTTGCCATGCCCTTTTCCAGGGGATCTTCCCGACCCAGGAATAGAATCCAGGTATCCTGCATTACAGGCAGATCCTTTATCAACTGAGCTACAAGGAAAGCCCTTGTTATTCTGTATATTATTGCTAACATTTTGCCTCACTATCTCCTTGCATATGTTCTGAAACTTCTGAATTGAGAATGTTCAGGAATATTCAAAATTCACAGAATGTAAGCAGCCCAAATTAAAGCTATTCTCATTTCATATCTTCATTAGTATTTTAAATATGAAAGCAATACTCTTTCATGCTAAATAGGAAAATTATGCAAGGCTAAATTTTAAAAGATTGTATCTTTCCTTTATTTCCCTTTATTCTTATCTCCTTATTAATTTTTAACAAATGCCTTCAGTCTGTACATAATGGAATATGCACAGGTATATCTCACTTTTCAGTGTTTTGTTTTATTGCGCTTCATAGATATTGCAGTTTTTATTGAAAGTGCTTGGCAACCCTGCATCAAGACTACTGGCACCATTTATCCAACAGCACTTGCTCACTTCATGTCTCTGTGTCACACTTTGGTACTTCTCACAATATTTCCAACTTTTTCATTATTATTATATGTTAATGATGGTGATTTGTGATCAATGATTTTTGATGTTACAATTGCAAAAAAGATTGTGACTTGCTGTAGACTCAGATGATGGCTAGCATTTTTTAACAATAAAGTATTTTTAATTAACATATGTACATTTTTAAGACATAGTGTTATCGCACATTTAATAGACTATACTATAGTGTCAACATAACTTTTATATGCACTGGAAATCCAAAAAAATTATGTGACTTGCTTTATTGCAGTGGTCTGGAACCAAACCCACAATATCTCTGAGATATACCTGTGTAAATGCATGAATATACATGAAGGAGTTGGTGGTTTTCATTTGCTTCAACATGGAATCATTCTGTCTACGTTTCTACTGTCCTTTTCCCAATGCAGATAAATATATGTATGCATATCAAAAACTTCATGTTTTATGCTTGACTATTCAATCATTTAGTTAACATGGAAGTATTAGCATAATATGGGAATTAAATGATTAACTTGTACATTTTATAAAAATATTCATGTTGACTGATATCATTTGAGTTGTTAATACTGTTTATTAAAGACTTAAATAAGCTTTGAGGCACATTCCACGGTTTAAATGGTCATGGTTTGGGTAAAATAATACTTTTACTCTGATGAATATCCTCCTCTATTCTCCTTTCCTGAAGTTTTTCTGTATTGATTTTATGTTGAATAGAATTATATATATTTAAGGAATATGACATGATGACTTTATATGCATACACAGAGTGAAATAATCACTATAGTCAAACTAGTGATATATTAATCTCCTTCACAGTTATCATTTTTTGTGGTAAGAGCACCTAAAGTCTATTAGCTATTTTCCAGTGTTCAGTACAGCATTATTAACTAGTCATCATGCTATACACTAGATGTTCAGAAACTTATCCAACATAAACACCACTTTGTACACTTTGATGAACATCCCATTTCCTCTACATTCCCCACTCCTGGAAACTACCATTCTACTCTCTCCTTCCATGTATTTGATTTATTTAGATTACACATATGATTGAGATTGTATATATATTTTTCCTTTTATGTCTGGCTTACTTCACATAGTATAATGTTCTCAAGGTTCATCTATATAATTTTTTTACACATTCATCTGTCAATAGACACAGGTTGCTTACATATCTTGGCTATTGTGAATAATCCATGCAGTGAACATGGAAGTAGAGATATCTCTTCAAGGTATTGATTTCATTTACACTGGGTATATACCAAGAAGTGAAATTTCTGGATCATCTGCTGGTTCTATTTTTAGTTTTTTTGAGTAACTCCATACCGTCTTCCATAATTTACATTTCCACCAAGAATGCACAGGCATTCCCTTTCCTGACATTCTTGCTAATACTTATCTTTTATCTTTTTATAAATTGTCATCTTAACAGTTGTGAGGTGATATCTCATTGTAGTTTTGACTTTCAGTTCTCTAATGATTAGTGATGTTGAGCATCTTTTCTTGTACCTGTTGGTAATTTGTATGTCTTTTGGAAAAATGTATTTTCAGGTCCTTTGCCCATTTTTTTATTGGGCAGTTTGGTTTTTTTCTATTAAGTTGCATGAGTTCCTTTTATATTTTGGATATTTATCCATTGTCAGATTTATGGTTTGTAAATATTTTCTCCCAACTCATAGGCTGCCTTTTCATTTTATTGATTGTTTCTTTTACTGTACAGACACTTTTTAGTTTGATGTAATCCCACTTTCAGAGAAGGCAATGGCACCCCACTCCAGTATTCTTGCCTGGAAAATCCCATGGATGGAGGAGCCTGATAGGCTGCAGTTCATGGGGTCGCTAAGAGTCGGACATGACTGATGACTTCACTTTCACTTTTCACTTTCATGCACTGGAGAAGGAAATGGCAACCCAATCCAGTATTCTTGCCTGGAGAATTCCAGGGACAGGGCAGCCTGGTGGGCTGCCTTGTATGGGGTCGCACAGAGTCGGACACAACTGAAGCAATTTAGCAGCAGCAGCAATCCCACTTGCTCTTGTTAGAATTGGTGATGTCTTGTCCAAAAAGGAATTATTGTTAAAGACAATATCAAGGAACATTTTATGTGTTTTCTTCTAGCTTTATGGTTTCGGGTCTTAACGTTAAATCTTAATCCATTTTGAGTTGATTTCTGTGTGCTATAGGATGTGTCCAATTTTATTCTTTTGTATGTGGATATCCAGTTTTCCCAGTACCATTTTTTGAAAAGGCTTTTCTTTCTCCATTGTCTGTTCTTGGTATTCTTGTATAAAATTTGTTCACTCTATATGCTTAGGTCGATTCTGGGCTCTATACTCTATTCCACTGGTCTTTTGTGTCTTTTTTATACCAGTACCACATAGTTTTGATTACTGTATGTTTGTAATATACTTTGAAATGAGAAAAAGAGATGCCACAAGCTTTGCTCTCCTTGCTCAAGATCACTGTGGCCAGTTGAGGTATTTTCTGGTTCCAAACAAAGTTTAGGACTGTTTTTTTCTTTTTCTATGAAAAATGCCAGTTGTATTTTGATATTGATTACATTGGATTGGTAGATCACTTGGACATTTTAACAATATTAGTTCTTCCAATCCATGAGCAAAAAATAGCTTTCTGTTTATTTGTGTCTTATTCCATTTCTGTCATCAGTGTCTTAAATTCCCAGTGTGCAGATTTTTCACCTTCTTGCTTAAAATTATTCCCAAGTATTATTTATTAATTTTGGTGCTATTGTAATAAGATTTTTCTCTTGATTTCCTTTTCTGATAGACCATTACTGATGTAAAGAAATACAA
Organism: Cervus canadensis; assembly: GCF_019320065.1. Taxonomy (NCBI): domain Eukaryota; kingdom Metazoa; phylum Chordata; class Mammalia; order Artiodactyla; family Cervidae; genus Cervus; species Cervus canadensis. The sequence goes on from NC_057419.1 coordinate 105,048,559, forward strand.
CTGATTTTTATATATTGTTTTTGTATCCTAAACTTATCCTAAAAGCAGGAGAAGAAGGGGTCAACAGAGGATGAGATGGTTGGATGGCATCACCAACTTGATGGACATGAGTTTGAGCAAGCTCCAGGAGTTGGTGTTGGACAGGGAAGCCTGGCATGCTGCAGTCCATGGGGTTGCAAAGAGTGAGACACGACTGACTCAGCTAATCCTAAACTTTACTGAATTTTGTTTTTTGATTTTGTTTCTATGTGTGTATGTGTGTGGTTGGTCTTTAGGGTTTATACATATAGAATCATGTCATCTGCAAAAAAAATAATCTTACTTCTTTTCCATTGTGGATGCCTTTTATTTATTTTCCTTGTCTGATTATTAGTACTTCCAATACTATGTTGGATAGAAGTAGTAAGATTGAACATCTGTGCTTTGTACCATATTTAAGAGAAGATTTTAGTTTTTTCCCATTGATTCTGATGTTAGCTATGACCTTCATAAATGACATTTATTTTGTTGAGGAAATTTCCCAATATACTTATTTGGTTAAAACTTTAATTTTTATTTCATTTATTTTTGACTGCACTGGGTCCTCCTTGATATGTGTGGGCTTTCTCTAGTTGCGGTGAACAGGGGCTACTCTTCATTGCAGTACACAGACTTCTCATTGGGGTGGCTTCTCTTGTTTCAGAGCACAGGCACTAGGTTCATGGGCTTCAGTAGTTGTGGCTTGCAGGCTCTAGAGCTTGGGCTCAATAGTTGTGGTGTACAGGCTTTGATTTCCTGCAGCATATGGAATCTTCATGGACCAGGCATCGAACCCATGTCCCCTGCACTGGCAGGTGGATTCTTATCCACTGTGCCACCAAGGAAGTCTAAGACTTCTTATCATGAGTAGATGTTGAACTTTGTGAAACACTTTTTTCTGCATCTATTGAGATAATCACATGTGTGTGGTTTTTTTTTTAAGTTTTTCTGTTATGTGGTATATCATAGTGATTGATTACATTTGTTGAAACAACATTGCATCCAGTTTTAAATCCCACTTGGCTATGGTGTATAATCTTTTTGATGTGTTGTTGAATTTGTTTGGCTAGTATTTTATTGAGAATTTTTGCATCAACGTTCTTCAGAGATTTTGGCCTGTAGTTTTCTTGAGGTTCCTTTTCTTTAAAACCTCAGCAGTTTATTTATGCACAGGAACTTTAACATAACTTATTTGATTTTCCCCTACCCACAGGAGTTCATAATATTGAATATTTACTGTAGGGAGCCTAGGAATATAGTTAAGTTACTTTTTATATCATTAATATAATATTTATGTTTTTCTTCATTGGTCCTCAAAAATTCTAGCTAAACTTTTCTTGGAGATACTATAAATTTTGTTTTTGTTATGAGTGGGTTCATTACCTAATATCTTTTCAAATAAATACTTAAATAACTTAAAGGGAACTTTTAATATTCCTGTTACCCAGTAATGTATCTTTTTTTTCATTTATCACCTGATTTGAGGCTTATGAGTACATACATACAAATAACTGATGCCTCAAATTATAAACTGAAATCACATAGCATATGTATTATTATGCTATGTGCTACCACACTTGCCCATACACAAGAAGTCACCCAGTAGCTTTACTTTCGGGACCATGTCTCTTAGCCACTCCTCAGCATGTTATTTAAATGAGAAATGTTTATGTTTGTTGAAAAACTTGTGAAATCTGTGTCCTCGATTACATGGCTATATGGATTTTGCTCTCTACTTTTCTAGGATTTCCTGGGCAGCTTCCTGAAACTCAGGTCACTAGAGATCTTCTGTTGTAACAAATCCTAAGCTAGTAATGGTAGTGCCTAAGTCAAGATTCTCCACAGAAACAGAAGAGGAGAAAGATAGGGATAGATAGATGGATGAATGGATAAATAGATGATAGATAGATAGAGATTTGATGACTGGCTCATGCAGTTCTGACTTTAAAATCTGTAGAGCAGGCTAGCAGGATAGAGATCCAGAGAAAAGTTGTTTCAGTCTTGAGTACAAAATCTGTGGGGTAGGCCTATCAGGCTGGAAACTCAAGCACGCATTCTGTGTTGCAGTATTGAGGTAAAATTGCCTCTTCTTCAAGAAACCTCAGTCTTTGCACTTCAGAACTGATTGATTAGATGAGACCCACCAAAACTATGGATGATAATTTGCTTTACTCGAAGTCTAATAATTAAAACCTAACCACATCTTTTGCAGCAACTGTGAGGCGAGCAGAAGTAACACAGCTTAGATTAGGAGTAGGCCTTCCTACTTGGTAAGATTATCAGGCCACCTGGATACAACCAATTAGCCAATTAGGACCAATTAGCTTTCACTTAATACTGACTGCTGTTTGCCAATTAGGAAATTAGGAATGGGGTGGAAACCCCCAGGAAAGTCCCACGCACGCGAAAGTATTGACCAATGAAATTGCTTTGCAAACGTGTAACCAATCCTCTTCTCACCCTATAAATTTGTGTAACAGCTTGGGCTCGGGGCTCTCTGGCCCGCACCACTGCGTTGGTTGCCGGCGGAGAGTCCTGGCTCGAGTCAGTAATAAACTTCCCTTCCTGCGAGTTGCGTTGTCTTGGGAGCCTTCTCTCTTCCCGCTCAGGGATTCAGACATTGGGCATAACAGCAACATCTAGATTAGTGTTTGATCAAACACCTGGGCAGCATGACCTAGCCTAGTTGACACAAAAAATTAATCATCACCCTTAACAAGGAAGGATTACTCAATGCATTTAAACCCTACCTATGTAGATCAGAAGGTGTTAAATGAAATTCAACATGTATATTCTTAGGAATTGTGATTTGTTACACATGAAACAGAATTTTGTCTTAATAAACTGAATTATGTTTTCTGATCATTTTCAGGTCACCAAAATACTCCCCATTTTGTTGGCTCACTTGACACTTGGGACACATCTGTGATGTGGAAGTAATTATTGTTTGCTGTCAGAATTAAATGGGCCACTTTACATGGAAGCAACCAACAAGCTTCTGGATAGTAAATGAGCACACAATGAAAGTTGACAGTTGTTTAACTTTTACTATTATTAACACTAAGAGCTTTTTTTTTTTTAATTTTCACAAAAAAAGAAATTTCGAGGCTGTGATCATTATGTAAGTGATGAAGCAAAGGTAGAAAGCAATCAATTTTTCTATATTTTATTCTAGTAAAAACGTTTCAGTATTTTAAGCTACAAAGGTAATACTTATATTAAATAGTAAAAAGGGCAGATAGGTAAAGAAAATTTATTAATCTCTACCTACAGTGTGAATACCAAACTCACTAATACTTTGTTGTAGGAACTTGCAACTTAATAGTGGAAGTTAATGTTAGCAATTGAGGAGTGTTCAGAGAACCAAAATCCTGGCCATTCATTAAGTATAATATTTTTAATTTTTATTTTTATTAAAACTTTAAAATTATCTTATTTCTAATATAGTTCTTAAAGGTTACTTTCTGTGTACAGTTATTATAAAACATTGGCTATATTCCCCATGTTGAACAGTATATGTCATTGAACCTATCTTATACTCAGTTGTTTGTACCTCCCACTTTCCCACTCCTTTATTGCCCCCCGCCCCACTGGTAACCATTAGTTTGTGCTCTATATATGTGAGTCTGCTTCTTTTTTATTATATCCACATATAGTTAGTTGTGTTTTTAGATTCCACATATAAGTGAGATCATGCAGTATTTGTCTTTGTCTGACTTATTTCACTTAGCATAATGCTAATCCATGTTGCAGATGACAAGATTCTTTTTATGAGTGGGTAATATGCCATCTGCATATATTTATCACATCTTCTTTATCCATTCATCTGTTGATGGACACAGGTTTTTTCCATAACTTGGCAATTGTAAATAACGCAGCTGTGAACATTGGGGTGCATGTATTTTTTCAAATTATTGCTTTTGTTTTGTTGTTGTTATTGTTTTTCAGAAGTATACCCAGGAGTGGAATTGCCGGGTCATGTGGTAATTCTATTTTTAGTTTTTTGTGAAACCGCCATATTGTTTTCCACAGTGGCAGCACCCATTTACATTCCCAACAACAATGTACAAGAGTTCCCTTTTCTCCACACTCTCACCAACATTTTTTATTTGTATTCTTTTTGATGATAGCCATTCTGACAGGTGTGGAGTGATATCTCACTGTGGTTTTGATTTGCATGTCCCTGATGATTAGTGATGTTGAGCACCTTTCCATATGCCTGTTGGCCATCTGCATTTCCTCTTTGGAAAAATGTCTATTCAGGTCTTCTGCCCATTTTTAATCTGGTTTTTGTTTTTCTTTTTTATGTTGAATTGTATGAGCTGGTATATATGTTGGATATTACTCCTTTATCAGTCACATCATTTGCAAATATTGTCTCCCATTTGGTAGGTTGACTTTTTGTTTTGTCAGTGGTTTCCTTTGCTGTGTAAAAGCTTTTAAGTTTAATTAGACCCATTTGTTCATTTTTGCTTTTATTTCCTTTAGGAGATGGATCCAAAAAGTATTGCTGCAATTTGTGCCAAAGAGTGTTCTGCCTATGTTTTCCTCAAGGATTTTTATATGATCCAGTCTTACATTTACATCTTTAGTCCATTTTGAGTTTATTTTTGTATGAAGTGTTAGAGAATGTTCTAATTTCATTCTTTTACATGTAGTTGTCCAGTTTTCCCAGCAGCACTTATTGAAGGGATCCTCTTTTCTCTATTGTATATTCTTGCCTTTTTTGTTGTAGATTAATTGTCCATAAGTGATTGAGTTTATTTCTGGGCTCTCTATCAATTGATCTATGTGTTTGTTTTTGTGCCAGTACCACACTGTTTTTATGACTATAGTTTTGTAGAGTAATCTGAAGTCAGGGAGCCCAATTCCTCCACCTCTGTTCTTCTTTCTCAGGATTGTTTTGACTATTTGGGGGTCTTTCATGTTTCCATACATTTTAAATTTATTTGTTTTAGTTCTCTGAAAACTGCCATTGGTATTTTGATAGAGATTACATGTAATTTATTGCCTTGGGTAGTGTCATCATTTCAACAGCATTGATTCTTCCAATCCAAGAACACAGTGTATCTTTTCCTCTGTTTCTGTTGTCTTCAATTTCTTTTATCAGTGCCTTATAGTTTCCATAGTATAGATCTTTTGCCTCCTCAGGTAGGTTTATTTTAGGTATTTTATTCTTTTTGATATGATGATGAATGGTGTTGTTTTCTTAATTTCTCTTTCTGACACTTTATTGTTAGTATATAGAAATACAAAAGATTTCTGTATATTAATTTTTCATCCTACAACTTTACTGAATTCATTGAGGACCTCTAGTAATTTTCTGGTGAGTAAATATTTGTTATCATTTCTTTATTAGTCTTGTTTATTCTAAAAGCACATGTTTTTATCTGCTTTGTATGAATCAGAATCACTTTTACTTGGAATATTTGCATGAAGAATTCATGTACAAAATAAGTCACAAAATAAGAAAATGGCCCATTTTGCTTTTTAAAAAAAATATTTTCTGTATTTAAAAATAAGTATAACATTCCCTCATAAAAATTAAAAAGCCAGTCCCTGTGCAGTTCCCTATTTCTACTGTCCTGCCTTAATGTTACATGCGACAGCAGCATACTTTCACAATTTTACATGTGCAAGCAAATGCATAATCAACCTGCTGAAATCAGAGAAGGGCGTGTTTGATTGTTACTTTTTTCTAGAAAATTGACATTATACAGTGTGGATTTCTCCATAACTTGCTTTTCTTATCTAATAGCTCTGTCAGTTCATTTTGCAGGGTTTTATGTTCTAAGATTCAGTATTTCCACAGTGCATAATACAATTGTAAAGTGTATGTTTAAATTGTTTTAAGTCCATAAATATGGAATTTTCCCAATAACATTTGAGCTACCAACTTATGTCTGTAATTTTGAATCAATAATACATTGTTTTATTATTTTATCTTTACAGTAACTGTTAGTATCTTACAAAAAATATCCCTCATTGCTCTTCTTAATGGAGGTTTTTCAGAAAGGTCATTTACTATTCCAAATGAACTTTAATATCTTTGTTTTGAATGTTTAAAAATGTCACATTATTTTTAATTACCATAAAAATATAAAAGGACTTGAGGAAAACTAACTACCTAATTCAATTTTCTTATATTATTCATTGATTTTTAGTTTATTTTCTTTAGTTTGAGGTTTCTATGCAAGTAAGTCTACCACCTCTACATTTTTCTACATTGCCACATTAAAGCAGTCAACATTTCACTTTTTTCACCCACCCACACCTTCCTTGCCCTCGTACACCCTCTGAATAGTCAATATTAATAGGCTTGCTATATAAAAGGGGCTTCCCAGGTGGCGCAGGTGGTAAAGAATCCACCTGCCAATGTAGGAGATGCAAGAGATGTGTGTTCGATGCTTGGGTTGGGAAGATCCCCTGGAGAAGAAAAAAGATACACATATATGTGTGTGTGTGTATGTGTATATATGCATATATATATTTATATACACATGCATATATATATACATACATTTATAGTATTATAGTATTTAGTATTAAAATGTAATTATATTCAATATATTCTCCAAAGTATTCTGCATCATACTATTATACTTACTTAGTTCATAACACATCATGAACAATTCTGTAGGCCTTTAGATTAAGATTTTATGTTTTAAAATTCAACTTTTTAGCTTATGTGGAAATCATTTGCATATATGCTATGAATTGGTTTTAACATTTTCCCCTCCAACTATAAAATTTTCCCACAGCATTTGAGCCACTAGTTTTGTTGCATATTCTCTTCACATTCTTGAGTTGATGCCATGTTTATTTCAATTATAGTTTTAGAATAAAATTTGAAGGCAGATATCATCCAACTTGGGGGAACTTTTCTTTAAATGTTTAACCATTTTCAGTTGTCAAGATGAAACTGAATGTCTTTCTTCTAATGGAAAAATGTCAGCTTTAAACATTTAACATAATTAACTCTACAGTATTGGACCTCCCAGGATTATAAATATACATGTGTTGATTTTTATATTCAGAAAAGTTTGGGAGCTTTTTTCAAAGGAATTGTGACTAATTTTCGCTAATTTGATTCCTAGTTATTTTCATTTTTAAGATGTTTTCTGCTATCAGTAGATTTTTATCTAATTTCCTCTGGAAAATAAATATTAGTGCTATATAGAAAACGACTATTGTATTATTTTGTTTTCTGCTTGCTCACTAAGATATGAGTTCTCATCATTCTTCAGTAGATTATTTTGGGTTATGTACATTAATCATAATATCTTATAGGGCTTGTGCTGCAACATTACACATCATCACAGTTGATAAGGGCTACTTGTTGCTGTACAGAGAAGATCAGATAATACCTTTGCTTTTGAGTATTTCTTCCTCCATTTTCTACATTTTTTTCTCTTGTATATCTGCACCCTCAGGTAAACTTTTTGGATGGATTTGCTACCATCAAAAGAGGCCTTTTTGTATAAAATAACCATTTTAAAATAGAGCTTCAAATAAGCTAGAAAGAAAGTTTACTCAAAGTACTTATATTGGTGTCAGGTAGCAATATAGTTTCTAAGTAGGAAAAAACTACAAATGTGTTTTACTAGACATAGAATCAAATTTGTTTCCATTAACCTAGTCAGTTATAAACAAAGAGCCTCTGTGTCTCTCAGATACAATGCTAGAGGGACTATAGATAGGAGAAAAAATGTCTTCCTTCAAATGTTGAAAAATATCAGCTTGATACTGAAGGAGTATGTTTTCAAAGATAAAGGAAATGATGCACAAGACTCAAAGAACTTGATTTTCACAGTTGCTTTATCTTTTCTTAATGTTCAGTTCAGCCACTCAGTCATGTCTGACTCTGTGATCCCATGGACTGCAGCACGCCAGGCTTCCCTGTCTATCACCAACTCCTGGAGCTTCCTCAAACTCATGTCCATTGAGTCAGTGATGCCATCATCCTGTTATCAACTTAAAATCTACTGTCATAGATATAATTTGTTATATGTAACCTTCATTGTAACCACAAAACAAACAAACAAACAAAACTACAGTAAATACAAAAAAGATAAGCAGAAAGGAATATAAGCATACAGAAAGTCATCAAACCATAGAGGAAGACAGCAAGAGAAGAAATAAACAGAGAAGAACTACAAAGACATCCAGAAAACAATGAACAAAATTGGCAATAAGCACATGCCTATCAATAATTACTTTTAATGTAAACTGACTAAATTATTTAATGAAAACACAAAAGGTGGCTTAATGCTTGAAAACAAAAGACAAATCTCTATGCTACCTACAAGAGACTCACATTACATGTAAGGATACAAACGGACTTGAAAGTGAAGGGATGGTAAAACATACTGCATACAAATGGAAACCAAAGGAAAGCTAGAGTAGCTACACTTACAATAGACAAAATAGATTTTAAAACAGACTCTAATAAGAGACGAAGAATGGTGTTACATAATGATAAAGGGGTCAATCAACAAGAACGTATAACACTTTAAAATTTCATGCAAAAACCATAAGAGCACTTAAATATATAAAGCAAGTTTTACAAACCTACAGGAAGAAATAGATAGCAATACAATAAGAGTGGAAGACTTTAATATCACACATACATCAATGGATAGATCATCCAGACAGAAAATCAATAAGCGAACATAGGTGTTAAAGGACACATTAGACCAAAAGAATTTAACAGATATTTATAGAACATTTCACTCAAAAGAAACAAGATATGTTCTTCTCAAGTGTGCATGAAAAACTTTCCAAGATCATATGTTAGACCACAAAGCAAGTCTTAATAAATTTCAGTTCAGTTCAGTCACTCAGTCATGTCTGACTCTTTGTGACCCCATGGACTACAGCACTCCAGGCTTCCCTGTCCATCACCAACTCCCAGAGCTTGCTCACACTCGGGTCCATCAAGTCAGTGATGCCATCCAAACATCTTATCCTCTATTATCCCCTTCTCCTGCTGCCTTCAATCTTTCCCAGCATCAGGATCTTTTCTAATGAATCAGTTCTTCACATCAGGTGGCCAAAGTATTGGAGTTTCAGCTTCGGCATTGGTCCTCCCAATGACTATTCAGGACAGATTTCTTTTAGGATGGACTGGTTAGATCTCTGTGCAATCCAAGGGACTCTCAAGAGTCTTCTCCAACACCACAGTTCAAAAGCATCAATTCTTTGGTGCTCAGCTTTCTTTATGGTCCAACTTTCACATCCCTACATGACTACTGGAACATAGCTTTGACTAGACAGACCTTTGTCAGCAAAGTAATGTCTCTGCTTTTTAATATGCTATCTAGGTTGGTCATAGCTTTTCTTCCAAGGAGCAAGCATCTTTTAATTTCATGACTGCAGTCACCATTTGAAGTGATTATGGAGCCCAAGAAAAGAAAATCTATCACTGTTTCCATTGTTTCCCCATCTATTTGCCATGAAGTGATGGAACCAGTTGCCATGATCTTAGTTTTTTGAATGTTGACTTTTAAGCCAACTTTATCACTCTCTTTCACTTTCATCAAGAGGCTCTTTAATTCCTCCTCACTTTCTTCCGTAAGGGTGGTGTCATCTGCATATCTGAGGTTATTGATATTTCTCCCGGCAATCTTGATTCCAGCTTGTGCTTCATCCAGTCTGGCATTTCACATGATGTACTCTGTATATTAGTTAAATAAGCAAGAAGACAATATACAGCCTTGATGTACTCCTTTCCCAATTTGGAACCAGTCTGTTGTTCCATGTCCAGTTCTATTGCTTCTTGACCTGCATACAGATTTCTCAAGAGGCAGATAAGGTGGCCTGATATTCCCATCTTCTTAAGAATTTTCCACAGTTTGTTGTGATCCACACTGTCAAAGGCTTTGGTGTAGTCAATGAAGCAGAAGTAGACGTTTTTCTGGAATTATCTTGCTTTTTCTATGACCCAATGGATGTTGGCAATTTGATCTCTGGTTCCTCTGCCTTTTCTAAATCCAGCTTGAACATCTGGAAGTTCCCAGTTCACGTACTGTTTAAGCCTGGCTAAAAATCATATCAAAATTTCAACAAGAAATTTATAGTAATGACTGTGTTGACTTCAATTTTGGAGTGTAGTAGCTATGTTAAAGATTAACTATTTGGTCTTATTGAAGCCAACACAGAACTTGCTGCTGTGTTTTTTCTTCAATGATAAATAAAACAATTACATAAAAACAGTCATATTAAGCATCTTTTCCAGCCACAATGGGTATGTAGCTAAAAATTAATTACATAATGAGAACTGAAAAATTCACAAATATGTGGAGATTAATATGTTACTGAGCAAACCATGGATCAAAGAAGAAATCAAAGAGAAAAGAAATATCTTGAGAAAATATAAATGGAACATACAAAAGTTTATGGTGTGTAGCATAACACACACCATAGAAAAATCTCAAATTAACAACCTAACTTTAACAAAGCCCATAGTTATTAGAAGGCAGAAAATAACAAAGGTGAGAACAGAAATAGATGAAATAGAGACAAAAGGAATCAGGTATTTGAATAATATATTTGCTTATATTTTTATGTTGATTTTCACTTTAAAAAATATTTTCATATGTGTTGCTTCATTAGATCTTAAAACCATAAGATAGAAATGAAAATAGAGTCTGTGGTATACTTTTTAAGAAGAGTGAGATCATCCATATAAATTCAGTCAGCATATTGCCTAAACTGATCAGTAAAGGTTAATAATTATCAATATTATTATTAGTGGTGCTAAGAACCCAGATCTCTTGAATAGATTCACCAGTGTGAGATTGTTGCGTAAGTTTTTTTCAGATTTTAGTAGATTTCTTTATCACTTTTCAGATTATTTGCAATAATTCACCCTCTACCATTAATAAGACTGCCAACTTCCCCGCATTCTCTCTTGGAACTGGATGTTATCAACCTTTAATTTCAACCAGTCATTTGGGTAAAAAAAAAAAAAGTGATGTCTCATTGTTACCTTAATTTTCATTTACTTAATCATCATCATCATTAAACTTGAGCAGCATTTCAAACATGTATTACCTATTTGTATATTTCCTATTATTTGATATTAATAACTTTGCTGACTTTTTATAAGGTATAACTGACATATAACATTATATTAGTTTCAGGTGTACAACATAAAAATTCAATATTTGTATACATTGTGATATGATCACCACAATAAGTCCAGTTACCATCCATTACCATAAAAGGTTAACTTTTAGAATTTAGTTCCTTGGCAACTTACAAGTATGCAATATCATTTACCATAGAAACCATGTTGTGCATAACATCTCTGTGGCTTATTTACTTTATAGTTGTAAGTTTGTACTTCTTGACCCCCTTTGCTGTTTTTTTTCTATTTTTTAAGACAATTTGTAGAAACACTTGGTATGCTATGGTCATTACATTTTATCCGCCATATGTAATGCACATATTTTTCTCATCTGTCTTACTTAAGTTGTATCTCTTCTCATTTAACAATTTTTAATTCCCATATATGTTATTCTAATTTTAAATATATTGCTTGTTTTTTTTTTTTTTTTTTTTTTTTCCTTAGGACAATATGTCTTATTCCAGATACATACAAATGTTGTTATAGACTTTGCTACTACTTTATTATTTTAACTTTTATACTTATATCCTTAGTCCATATGAAATTCATTTTTTATTTGGTGGAAGATGAGAGTCTAAATTAGTTCTCTACTTCATTAAAATTATTTTTGCACCATTAATTAATAAATCATCCTTTCCTCATTGAAATAAATACTTGTTCCTATATACTCTTTTTTTTTTTTTAATTTTTTTATTAGTTGGAGGCTAATTACTTCACAACATTTCAGTGGGTTTTCTCATACATTGATATGAATCAGCCATAGATTTACACTTATTCCCCATCCCGATCCCCCCTCCCACCTCCCTCTCCACCCGATTCCTCTGGTTCTTCCCAGTGCACCAGGCCCGAGCACTTGTCTCATGCATCCCTCCTGGGCTGGTGATCTGTTTCACCATAGATAGTGTACATGCTGTTCTTTTGAAATATCCCACCCTCACCTTCTCCCACAGAGTTCAAAAGTCTGTTCTGTATTTCTGTGTCTTTTTTCTGTTTTGCATATAGGGTTATCGTTACCATCTTTCTCAAATTCCATATATATGTGTTAGTATGCTGTAATGTTCTTTATCTTTTTGGCT
>NC_057419.1:105060883-105139627 GCF_019320065.1 Cervus canadensis
GTTCCATTCTTCTTTCTCAAGATTATTTTGGCTATTCGAGGTTTTTTGTATTTCCATACAAATTGTGAAATTCTTTGGTCTAGTTCTGTGAAAAATACCGTTGGTAGCTTGATGGGGATTGCATTGAATCTATAGATTGCTTTGGGTAGAATAGCCATTTTGACAATATTGATTCTTCCAATCCATGAACACGGTATGTTTCTCCATCTGTTTGTTGTTCCTATATACTCTTGAATGTTTTGTTTTGGACTTTCAATTCTCTCTTAGTCATCTTTTTGTCACATCTATGTCAGTACTGTGAAATTATAGTCTCATTGTAAGTTTTCATATCTGTTTAGGCAAATCTCTTCACTATTCTTTTTCATAAAATTCTTAGCTCTTCTTGGACAATAATTCTTTGCTGTAAATATTAAAGTCATTACATTGAACTTCAAAAATAAATCTTTATTGGTCAAGGTCCTGACAGGAAACAAATGACACATTCACCTAGATAATTAGGAAGGGTTAAATAAAGGTACATGTTTGAATGAGATAAAGGGTACTGAAAGGGAATAGTGAAGCACTTTCAGGCTAGCTGCAGCAAGGAGCCATAACCACCTCTGGGTCTTGAAGGTTGAAGGAAAGGCAGAGTCCTGAGAGAATATTGACATTGGAGAGGGATACCAACAAAAGTTGTAAGCATCTATAGCAAGCACATCCAACCTGTGGCACATGGCTGGGAGGATGCCATGGAGAAAAATGTCCTGACCTTGTTCTCCTCCTACTTCCAGAACTCCTGCCAGTGCCTCCTATTGCCCAAAACTAAGCACGCAACATAGAACAGAGAGAGGGTTAATGTAATCCATACAAGTCAGCCTTTTGGGGCACAGGTTAGGAGAGAGAAGGGTAGAAGGTGTGTCAAGAAAAGCACAGTGCATCCAACCTATAATCCTTTGGAATTTTGATACAGAAGTTCATTTAATTTATGAATTGGTTTTATGAGGACTAAGTGGTATTTATTAGATTTTTTTTTTCTGTCCAGGAACCTAGTATGTATCTCTATCTCTGCATATCTTATTTTGCTTTTCATTAAAATTTTGTAATTTTCTGCACAATATATTCTTTACTGTTCTTGATGCTTTTATTCTTGCATGTTTATAATTGTCATTGTCTTTTGATTAGATTAAATTTCCAGCCTATTAATAAATGGCTCTTGGTGTTCAAAGAAGAGTTGTTAACTTATGTGCAACTATTTTCATATAAAACCATCTTATGAAAATCTCATATATTCTAGTTGGAGTTTTTGTTCCCTCTGAAGTTTTCTAGGTATATGACTATTGTTGTTGTTGTTCAGTTGCTAAGTCATGTTCAATTCTTTGCGAACCCATGGACTGCAGCATGCCAGGCTTCCTTATCCTTCACTATCTCTTGCAGTTTGCTCCAACTTATGTCCATTGAGTTGGCTATTCAATCATCTCATCCTTTGTCACTCCCTTCTCCTCTTGCCCTCATTCTTTCCCACCATCAAAATTTTTTCCAATGAGTCAGCTCTTCACATCACATGGTCAAAGTATTGGAGATTCACCTTCAGCATCAGTCCTTCCAGTGAATATTCAGTACTTATTTCCTTTAGGATTGACTGGTTTGATCTCCTTACTGTCCAAGGAACTCTCAAGAGTCTTCTCCAGCACCACAATTCAAAAGCATCAATTCTTCAGCACTCAACCTTCTTTATGGTCCAACTCTCACATCTGTACATGACTACTGGAAAAACCATAGCTTTGACTATATGGGCCTTTGTTGGTAATGTGATGTCTCTGCTTTTTAATATGCTGTCTAGGTTTGTCATAGCTTTCCTTCCAAGGAGCAAGAATCTTTTAATTTCACGTCAGTAGTCACTGTCTGCAGTGATTTTGGAGCCTCCCCAAAATTAAATCTGTCACTGATTCCACTTTTTTCCCTTCTATTTGCCATGAAGTGATGGGACAGGATGCTATGATCTTAGCATTTTGAATGTTGAGTTTTAAGCCAGTTTTTTCACTCTCTTTCACCCTCATCCAGAGGCTCTTTAGTTCTTCTTCACTTTCTGCAATTACAGTGATATCATCTCATATCTGAGGTTGTTGCTATTTCTCCCAGCAGTCTTGATTCCATCTTGATTCATTAAGCCTGGAATTTCATATGATGGGTGGCTCAGATGGTAAAATGTCTGTCTGCAATACAGGAGACCCAGCTTTAAACCCCGGGTTGGGAAGATCTCATGGAGAAGGGAATGGCTACCCATTCCTGTATTCTTGCCTGAAGAATTCCATGGACAGAGAAGCCTGGCCAGCTACAGTCCATGGTGTTGCAAAGAATGGGATATGACTGAGTGACTAACACTTTCACTTTCACTCTGCTTATAAGTTAAATAGGTTAAGGTGACAATACACAGCCTTGTCTACTCCTCTTCTAATTTTGAACCAATCCATGGTTCCATGTCCAGTTCTAACTGTTACTTCTTGACCCATATACAGGTTTCTCAGGAGACAGGTAAGGTAATCTGGTATTCCCATCTATTTAAGAATTTTCCATAGTTTGTTGTGATCCACACAGTCAAAAGCTTTAGCATAATCAATGAAGCACAAGTTTTTCTGGAATTATCTTGCTTTCTCCATGATCCAACAAATGTTGGCAATTTGAACTCTGGTTCTTCTTCAAAACCCAGCTTGTACATCTTAAAATTCTTAGTTCATGTACTGCTGAAGCCTAGCTTGAAGGATTTTGAGCATAACCTTGCTAGAATGTGAAATGAGAGCAATTATACGGTAGTTTGAACATTCTTTGGCATTGCCCTTCTTTGAGACTGGAATGAAAATTGACCTTTACCAGTCCTGTGGCCACGGCCGAGTTTTCCAAATTTGCTGACATATTTAGTGCAACACTTTAACAGCATCATCTTTTAGGTTTTGAAATAGCTCAGCTGGAATTCCGTCACTTGCACTAGTTTTGTTTGTAGTAGTACTTCCTAAGGCCCACTTGACTTCACACTCCAGGATGTTTGGCTCTAGGTGAGTGATCACACATCGTGGTTATCTGGGTCATGAAGACCTTTTTTGTGTAGTTTTTCTGTGTATTCCTGCCTTCTCTTCTTATTCTCTTCTGCTTCTGTTAGTTCCTTACTGTTTCTGTCCTTTATCGTGCCCATTCTTCAGTGAAATTTCTGTGGCTCAGATCATGAGTTCCTTGTGGCAAAATTCAGGCTTAAATTTAAAAAGTAGGGAAAACCACAAGACCATTCAAGTATGACCTAAATTAAATCCCATGTGATTATACAATGGAAGTGACCAAAAGATTCAAGGGATTAGATCTGGTAGATAGAGTGAAAAACTGTAGATGAAGTTTTGTAACATCGTACAGGAGGCAATGACCAAAACCATCCCAAAGAAAAAGGCAAATTGGTTATCTGAGTATATCACCATATCTTGAGCAAATTAAAAAAAAAATTCTCTTTTTCCAATGTATATTCTGATCATTTAATTTTCCTTTGTAATTGCATTAAATGACAAATTCCAAAACAATGTGGTATAATAATGGTTGTAGTGGGTAATAATTTGATACCTAGGATTTGATTTTTTAATCATAGAAGCAATACATGACTCTATTTTTATTTCTTAATTGTAACATACCAAGTAACACTAAAATTACTTTTAAATGCTACTCCAGACCACTGTCCTCTCCTTCATCTACCTCAGTTCCTTCACCTATAAAAATAGGAAAAATAATAATAATAATAATACCTAACTCGTAAGATTATTGTGATAATTAGTAGAAATATATGTAAACTACTTGTAATAAAGCCTGGCACATGGTAAAATTCCAATAAATACTAGCTATCATTATTATTATCACTACATATTGAAAACCTATAATGTTTTTTGTTGTTGTTTGGGAAAGTTACTTCATTGTTCTGTATCTACTGATTTATAAGGGTTCTTAATATACTCTGAATCTTAATCCTTATAATCGTCACAAGATAGTTTCATTCTGTTCGTTTTTTTTCTGTATTTTAATTTTGCTCATGGTGGTTCCTACTTTTTAGAAGTCTTTAGTATTTTGTAATTAATATATTAATTATTTTACTCTTTAGATTTTTATATCTTAAGGATTTACCTATTCTCAAATGATAAACATCATTGTCATTAATGTTTTTCAAATGCATTTCCAGCATTTTTTTAAGTCCTCCAAGGTTTTCATGTCACACTTTTTGTTAAACAAATTTATGGGTATTCACAATATTTCTTGATGCTGTAAATTATTTATTCCTTGTTCATACACCAATCATTTATTGTATTATTGCAGTATGTTGGGCATTTTGCTGGATGCTGGGGATACTACAGTGAACAAGTTTGGCAAAAATTTGTTCTGATGGAGCTCATATTCTTTGGGGATGTAGTGGTGAGCCAAGGAACTAAACAAGTGAGAAAGATCAAGAGAAATTCATTTATAAACAATGTAAAGGAACTAAACCCAGTTCTGTCTTGAAAAGGACGTGGGGAAGGGAGCCCTACCTTAGATAGGGTGATCAAGGCTGGCCTTTTCAAGGAGGCAGTATCTGAACTGATGCCTGAGTGACAAGAAGCCATCCATGCTACACTGTGAAGGCAGAATGTTTCAAGCAAAGAGAAAAGTCAGTGTAAAGACTTTGAGATGAAATGGAACTTAGAAATATGAAAAGCAAAATGAAGGCTGGTGAACTGCAGCATAGAAGGTGAAGCTGAGAGTGGGAGGGGTTGAGGTAAGCAGACACCGGTCATCTAGGGCCTCATGGATCATGGTTGGGAGACTGAGTTTTATCCTACAAACAGTGGAGGATTTTTAGCAGGAAAATGACATTTTTCTTTAGGTTTGCTATTAAAATGGGTTGTAGTATGTGAGCTAATCAGTTCAGTTCAGTCACTTGGTTGTGTCCACCCCTTTGCGACCCCATGGACTGCAGCATGCCAGGCCTCACAGTCCATCACCAACACCTGGAGATTGCTCAAACTCATGTCCATAGAGCCAGTGATGCCTTCCAACCATTTCATCTTCTGTCATCCCCTTCTCCTCCTGTCTGTCTGTCACTGTTTCCATTTGTTTCCCCATCTATTGGCCATGAAGTGATGGGACCAGATACTGTGATCTTAGTTTTTTGAACGTTGAGTTTTAAATTAACTTTTTCAACTTTTATCTTGTGAGCTAATACCTACCTCTTAACATATATACCCAAATTGCTTTCCAATTGTAATAATAACTTATATTCAGTCTAAAGAGAATTTTGCAACAAGGAACTCGTGATCTGAGCCACAGAACATTTCATGCAAGAATGGGCATGGTAAAGGACAGAATCGGTAAGGAACTGACAGAAGCAGAAGAGACTAAGAGCAAGTGGCAGGAATACACTGAAGAACTGCACAAAAAGGATCTTTATGACCCAGATAATCATGATGGTGTGATCACTCACCTAGAGCTAAACATCCTGGAATGTGAAGTCAAGTGGGCCCTAGGAAGTATTACTACAAACACACAATGCAGGTGATCAAATTCCAGCTGAGCTATTTCAAAACCTAAAAGATGATGCTGTTAAAGTGTTGCACTAAATATGTCAGCAATTTGGAAAACTCAGCCATGACCACAAGACTGGAAAAGGTCAGATTTCATTCCAGTCTCAAAGAAGGGCAATGCCAAAGAATGTTCAAACTACCGTATAATTGCTCTCATTTCACATTCCAGCAAGGTTATGCTCAAAATCCTTCAAGCTAGGCTTCAGCAGTACATGAACTGAGAATTTTAAGAGGTACAAGCTGGGTTTTGAAGAGGAAGAGGAACCAGAGATCGAATTTCCAACATTTGCTGGATCATGGAGAAAGCAAGAGAGTTCCAGAAAAACTCCTGTTTCATTGATTACACTAAAGCTTTTGACTCCGTGTATCACAGCAAACTGTGGTATATGGTTCTGTCCATCTCAGTTTATCCTCAATATCCTAAGTACATATATATATATATGTATGTGTGTGTATTTATATATATTAGATATATATATGTATATATATACATATGTGTGTATATATATATTAGATATATATATGTATATATATATTGGATAGATATAGATATTATATATGTATATATATTCACTTTAACCAACAAGATTTCAAGTATCACCATTCCTACGTTGTTCTGTCTCTAAGCCAATACCACAGTATTTAAATTATTCTAGCTTTACAGTACCCAGCTGATATTTGATATGGCAAATATGCCATTTAATTTTTTTTAGTTTTCTCCTGAATACCCACACCTGTTTATTCTTTTTGTTGTTGTTCAGTCACTAAATTTTACCTGACTCTTTGCGACCCCATGGACTGCAGCACAGAAATCTTCTCTGTTCTTCACTGTCTCCCAGAGTTTGCTCAGATTCACGTCCATTGAGTTGGACACAACTGAGCGACTAACACAAACACAGACACACACACAAATACTGTGGTATTTGAGTCAGTGATCCTATCTAACCATCTCATCTTCTGCCAACCCCTTCTCCTTTTGCCTTCAATATTTCCCAGCATCAGAGTCTTTTCCAATGTGCTGGCTTTTTGGATTGTTGAAAAGAAAATTTTTAAGTCACACTAAGATTTTAATGTATAAGTACCGCGCGCTAACCAATTGCGCCACTGGAGCTCTTTTAATGTAATTACCCTAATTAGAGAAAAATTAGCATGTCTATAATATTGAATCATCACATTCAGAAACAGATATATATGTCTGTGTGTGTATGTGTATATAATCCCACAGGAAAGATTTCTAGATTTCTTCTCTGAACAGATCATGATAATTCATCCTGTTTTTCAATTTTTTTCTTTTCTCTGCGGGTGTGGAGGTCACTTTAGACTAGGTTGTGTGATATTAAACAGCTCACTACCCCCACTTGCCTCAGTTTCTGGGTATAATAACAACCCCTCTCTGATAGATTTGTTTAGATTGTGAAATGAAAGAATACAAGGCCCATACCATGTTCCTGGCACATTTTAAGTGTCTGTGTGTGTGTTAGTCACTCAGTCATGTGCAACTCTTTGCAATCCCATGGACTGGAGCAAATCAAAACCCCACCGAAATACCACTTCACACCAAGTTAAGTGTTAGTCACTCAGTTGTGTCTGACTTTTTGCAACCCCATGGACTGAAGCCCACCAAGCTCCTCTATCCATGGAATTCTCCAGGCAAGAATACTGGAATGGGTTGCCATTCCCTTCTCCAGGGGATCTTCCCCACCCAGGCATCGAACCCAGGTCTCCCACATTTCAGGCAGATTTTTTACAGTCTGAGTCACCAGGGAACAAGCGTTATTATGTATAAACTATACTTCCTTCAAGAAACTCACTTAGTTATTCTTTTATTTTAAGTTCCCATTAATATTAGCCATCAGTAATCATTCAAATATTTGACACCATTCCCCTAACTCCTGGAAACTTGCTTTTATTACGTGTCAGCCACTGTGCTGAAGGCTGGGCAAAAAGTAATTAACAAAACAGATATGGTTCCTGCCCTCATGGAGCTTCTGGTATGTTGATGGTAGACATATAATTAAATGGTACACAGGCATCTGATTATTATATGCAAAATGATACATATAGGAAGAAAGGCATGTTATGAATTAATACTTGAAAAGTGAAAGGGAAAGTCGCTCACTAGTGTATGCCTCTATGGCACCCCATGGAATGTACCCCACCAGGCTCCTCTGGATTTCCCAGGCAAGAATACTGGAGTGGGTTGCCATTTCCTCCTCCAAGGGATCTTCCCAACCCAAGGATCGAACCCAGATCTGCATTGGCAGGCAGATTCTTTTACCATCTGAGCCACCAGGGAACCCTGAACTAATACTTACAGGGACCCAATTTAGGCAGGTGGTAGGGCCAAGCAGTAATAACATTTTAGCTAAGATTGGACACGCAAAGAGCTGGTACCAGGCAGAATATTCACGGCAAAGTAAACAGCATGTCCAAAAACTCTCAAGCAAGAAAAAATGTGTTTCTAGGTACACTTGGTTATGGAGCCAAGATGTTTTATAATAAAATGAGCATAGGTTCTGGAATCACACTGATTTGGAATTGAATCCCAACTTCTTACCACTTACAATGAACCCTTGACAAATTAACATCTCTGAGCCTGGGTTTCTTTATTGTAAAATGAGATCAGTACCTACCAGTCTTCCTGGGGATTACATGAGATGATGCATGCAGTGCATTATTAGCACAAGGCTTGGTATAGAGGCAGCACTAAATTTTATCTTTTATTATTGGTGAACCTTATTCCATTCTTTGAGGACTGTACTTGGCTTTCATGTTGCTTTTTAGTGCCTGTTTGCACTACCTCTTAGTGCAAAGTGGTTCAGAAAAAAAAATTGTCTATTGGTTTTTCATTTTTACTAAACACTTGCTGTAATCATAACAGTGACTGTTTGCTGAACATCTATTATGTGTCTGTGTATGAGCATGTTCAGTCATGTCCAACTCTTTGTGACCCTGTGGACTGTAGCCCTCCGGATTCCTCTGTCCATGGGATTTTCCAGGCAAGAATACTGGAGTGGGTTGCCATTTCCTTGTCCAGGGGATCTTCCTAACCCAGGGATTGAACAGGGGGCTCCAGCATTGCAGGTGTATTCTTTACCACTGAGCCACCTCTGCAGCCCATCACAATCCTACTGCTTAGTAGTTACCTTTACACATTGACTCCTTAAAAACACTATCTGTAAGGGGGCATCAATATCCATACTTTAAAGATGTGAAAGTCAGTGTACAGAGGAGTCATTGCTATAAACCCAAAGCTGCACTGTAAGTAGTGACTTTGAGTCAAATGTGATTTTGAAAGAGGCCACACAGCTTCCTTCATCAAAAAGTTTGCATTACATCTGAACCATATACATTACTCACACTTGACCCTGTTTCTAACCTTTCTCTCCAAGTTACCTACTCTACTGCCAGTGATCTCTTGTCTTCACTTTTCCTATCAGGTTTATAGTTTGCACCATTTTATTGTTTTCCACCTTGGCTTCTCTTAACAGTAATTCTGGTTGTCCACCAAAACTATGCAGTTTCAAGTTGACTTGGGTAAGGCACTCCTTCAGAGTTGAGTTAGTTAAGAATCCTCCTACCCTAGGATCAAATTTTGAGCCATTTCCCCATACATAGGACTTGCACAACCCAGTGGGCGCGAACAAGGCAATGTCCACTCTAATTTACCTTGACCCTTAAATTAACAAAGAGCACATTTGGATGCAGGAATTAATATAATTTCCAGCTCCAAATAGCCTCCAGTGGGTTGTCTCATGAAAACTATTTAAAAATTAAGAGTAAAGAATCTTGTTTTTAGCAAACTAAGGTCATGGCAAATTAAATAGTTCATGCAGTTTATCAATAAGCCTAGCATGTGGACAGACTGTCTGACAACCTTGGAATTAAATAGCAGATTATTCAAGTCACACATCTTCATTCAACTGTCTGGTAGTTTTATTGGTAGAGGAAACCCAGGTGATATTTTATATCCAAAATTTCTTTTGAGGCATTCCAGTCATTTAGAAATGCCTTCCCAGAATTTAAAGAAGAGGAAAGAAGAGGCTTTTCAGACAGATTATGCAGAATGCCAAAAGCTAAAACTTCAGTCTGAATTCAAGTCTCATCTTTGCAAAAAGCAATAGCTTCTTTGTAGAGCAGGCACCCTAATTATGCCCACTAATTTCCACACAGCCCATAATGAGAACAAATGATTCACAACTAAGAGAACTTTGAGTAAATTAAAATTATGGATTCTAGTAAGGGAAATTATTCAGTGAGATGGTTTCTGTGTTCTTAGTAATGGGCTTCATTGAAATATTGTAAAAAGGGTAGAAAACTGCTTTGGGGGCTAAGAGTTTGTCCCCATTCCAGGGCCCTTCTCCAATGAGGTGGCCAATGAGGGCTTGTGCTGAACACAATTTAGAAACTATTGGTTTAAGTGTCTTCAAATGTATTTTCATAATTAGAAAAGAAAAATAACTTTCCACCAAGTAACTTTTTCCTGCAAGTAAAAAAGCAACTTTCCTTTTTCATCTGAGGTACTATTTTCATCTGTGGTAGTGTTTTCATGCACAGTTTGGAGGTCGTCTGCAATCATTTCTCTTTTAGACACTCTTATCACCAGTGGCAATTAAGCACACTTTAGTTCATAGTAACATCTTAAGTCAAGTTGGACAAATAAAACTAGCTCATGTCTTATTCATTCCCACCAACCTTAGAATTTTTAACTGGCATTCTTCATAGTGAAGTAGACGATGGCTGACCTTGTGCAAAGGTCCACAGTTTCTTATAGGAGAGCTCTTGAAACAGGAAGCACGTCCACTGGGCAGGCAATTCAGGACCCAGAGAAAAGCTTTGTCATTTCACTGTTCACCCATTTATTTACAAACCTTTTATTAAAAAAAAAGTGAATAGTGCTGATTTGAAGGTAACTCTGCATCTGGATGTGTTTAATGGCTACACAGGCCATTTGAGCATTACTCTAGACTTGGGAATGATTGAGGTTTAACAGTAGATATTCACATTTTGTCTGACAAACAGCTTAGGGAAAAGACACAGTGCAAACACTGAAAGAAATTCATTGCTAGTAGTTACTGTGTTTTAGTAGATGGTTTAATTTCCTTGGATTCAGCTAAATTTACATCATCCATACTCATTACAGTGAGTCCATCTGAATGAATATCCTAATAACAAATAAAATAAGGTCTAAGTAGCTGAATTTTCTAGACATTTCAGGATTCACTAAAAGATCATTGCTGAGATTTGCCCCTTTAATTGGGAACTCATTAAAGATCTGTGCTCTGTTTGAAAAATTCACCAGTTGATTTTTTCAAATAAGTAATTGGCAATGGGCTAGGTAGTTTTTCTAGTGACATGAAAGGGCTCATATGCTTTCTTAACCAACAAGAAATGAAGGCACTAGGGAAAACTTAGAGCCAGTTTTGAGCAACATGTACATTTGACTTGACGAATCTTTTATGGGTATATAAAAAGTGCACATTATCTTGCATCAGTATAACTGAAGAACATTTTAATTGAAGATGATAAAAAGTACACTTGATGGCTTGCTGTCTAAATTTATTTCAAGGAGAAAAGAAGTTATGCTTCATGTAAGACTTTCTGAGTACACACACACACACACACACACACACACACACACAGACACAGATGTACTTCACCTACTGTACAACAGGGGACTACTATAAAAGACAAGCAATTATGTCTTCTGTTGACAACTAAGTCTTTTGGAGAACTAATAATGGAGAATAATGATATAGGATTTGTTTGCACACAAGAACCATGTTTGTTAAGCTGAAGATTTTTATCCTCATGCCCAAAAGTTTTATATAGTAGTTGTTATAGTTATCCAGGCTCTGTGTTTTAACAATTCAACTCAGTAAGTTCACTGTATAAGCATATCTCATGTATTATATTATTTGTTATGATAACTGTGATACACATTCTGTATATAACTCAGAATGTGTGTGTGCATATGTGTATATTTCTCCAAATAATGGTGAACAAAATCAGAGAGCTCTGATTATTGGACATGGTAAAGAGAAAAACAGTTTCACTAACTCTTAGAAGTAACTAAGGTAACATAAGTTGCTTCTCCTAATGTACAAAATAATTTATGTTTTACTTACCCCAGCCTTATTAAAATTCTTTCTCCTGTAGAGCTAGAAGTAATGTCAGTAGCATCTCTTATCTGCAGCTTTTGGAGCACTGAGCTAAGGGGTTAGTCAAGTTGAGAGTGCAGAGGCCTGAATGATTTCTATGAAATGAAGAAACTCCAGACTGTGCAGATTGGCAAAATTGAGGAAATTTTAAAATGGGTTTAGGAGGATATGGTATGAAGCCAAGGGCTTGGATTCCTGAGATCAAGAGAGTGAGTATGAGGGCACCATGATCCAGAAGTAAACCAGTAATAAGAGGCCTTTGGATAAGTTTTTCCTCTCTCCTAAGCCAGTGGAGTGTGTGAGTAAGTTCCAACAGTGCTTGATCAACCTTGACTATTTTTATTATCATAGATATTTGCAAGCCACCTGCATTGGGGTTCTTTATTTTCCCATTATAACCAAAGAATCTATACAAAAATTGCATAGATTGAGACTCAAAATGTTCAACATTTATTGGGTAAAACCTCCCAGGCAGGATTTGTTTTGAAATAATCACATCAGGTGGTCCAGAGCTGAGCCCTTATAAAATGTTTTCAGAAAATACCCAAAGTCTCATAATATTGAAATTACAAATATCTGTTCTGTGTTACTTTAGAAAGGACATATCCTAAGTATCAGAGCTTTTTAAAAATACCTCCCAAATGAATTTTCAAGGTCCAAGGCACAGAACACAGTATCTAGAGCTAGCATACAGAAATTACTAAAGATGTTTGATAAAAACTGACTTAACCAGTCATGCAATTAAATTTTTAGTTCTGAGAATTTAAGCATATTGCAGAAAATCTTTCATAAAATCTGAACGGTGTCAAGTCCATTGTCTTGTAAAAGGGCTTTCATATGTCAGTCCTAAGAAAATTAATTCTACCAATGTTGAGAAGATTCTACTTCAGTGTCTAATGATCCTCATTATAAGAAGACTTTTCATTATTTAAACTTCAGTCTTTCAAATCACAAGTTAAGCCTTATATTTTTCAATCCTAGTATCACTTCTTAATTGCTTTGTGGATTTTCAAAAGTGGCAGCTAATATCAATCATAACTAACATTCATAAAGCATTCATGCATTCATTATTTTATTAACTCATAACAACCTTGTGATGCAAATACTGTTGTTATCTCAATTTGACAGGACAGTTCAGGTCAGTCACTCAGTCATGTCTCTTTGCGACCCCATGGACCGCAGCACGCCAGGCCTTCCTGTCTACCACCAACTGCCGGAGTCTACCCAAACCCATGTCCATTGAGTCGGTGGTGCCATCCAACCATCTCATCCTCTGTCATCCCCTTCTCCTCCTGCCCTCAATCTTTCCCAGCCTCAATGTCTTTTCCAGGAGCTGATAATGATATACTTTATTGAAACTCATACATTAAGTGGTGGTGCCATTTGCTCAAATATTCTAGTATACACGATGAGAGGGGCAGTGGCCAAGTACTTCATCAGTGAAGGCATTTCAAGTCTTCTATTCCTAGGATGTTACTCTGATGGGGAACTCCCCCCTTCGTAAATAATATTAGCTACCACTGTTCACCAGGCACTGTTCTAAGCACTGAACATGAATAATAAGTCATTTATTTCCTCACAGAAACCTTAATGTAGGTACTATTATTATCCCCATTTTAAAGATGAAGAAACTGAGACTCAGAGGTGAAGGAAGTTTTCCAAGCTCACACAAGTAAGCTGGCAATATCAGGATTCCAGTTAATCAGGCTCTGGAGTCTATAGTTTAACGTTGGCATCATACTATCAGTGAATAGAACTGCAGGGGAATCTTTGGGGCTGTACTTGGTTTAGCAATCTAATTTCTGCAATCATGGCCTTAACTTGGTTAACTAATCTGATGAGTTGTTGAGTTTTATTGATCATCCCACGTGTCTATATGGCATATAGTCGAAAGATTCAATTAGGCAGTCTTTCAGTGTCAAAGAAAACAAAAGTGAAAAAGTCATGGTCGTACTCATTCCTCTTTACTCTTTAGAATATTCAGAGGACCCAGTCAAAGGCTTCTTAAGTTCACAGGTATAGGGGGAGCCTGTGTCATTGAGCAGCTAACTGTAAAACCTCCAAACCCAAGCAAGGTCTCAGTCACTCATCATGGGGAAACATCTACATAGGAAGGAAATGAGGCTCCCCAAATCTTCAGATGTGTTAGATGCTAAGTGTTAAAATAGACATGAAAGTTATCTTTAAAACTAAACAGTTTTTAATGGCAATCAAGGAAACCTGGCCCCTTCTCTGGCTTCTGGAGGGGAATACTTCTTACCCATTGCTGAGCAGTGGCAGTTGTGTTAAAGCATTCTTGTCCACTGGCGTTTTCACTCCTTCTTCCATAGGAGAAAAGTGACTCAAGATGACCTGTGAGTTCTTAAGAAGAGCCCATATTTGGGAGGTCAAGCCCCTTTCCATGTTCTTTTAGAAGAGAGACGCTGCAGGAAGCATCTTTGTGTGGCTTAGTCTTTTTTTTTTTTTGAAAGAAAAAAACCAAGTTCCCTCTGTGTATTGTCATTTTGTGTAACCAGTGAAGGTCTCCCTAGAAAAGTGAGACAACCCAGCAACTGGTCAAATACAGCAGGGGCTGGAAACCATTGAGCACCACAGGAATTTGAGACACCTCCCCTGCCTCCCAGCCACATAATCCTGGAAGTCATAACGTTCTCGGGAAAATCTTGAACTTCAATAGGATATGAAAAGGGGTATCAAGCCAGCATTATCCTTTTCTTAAAGTGAAAGGAGACTTTAAATGTCTTATATAAGTCTTATATAAGAAAATCTTATATGAGACTTTCTTCAAAATTATCTTTTCAAACAGAATATTTTAAAATGCATTGTAAAACCATTTTATGAAGGAATATCAAAAATAACTCTGGAAATATCTTTTATAGGAATGAGAACTAATGTGTTTCCCTTGATTTCACTTTTGATGAGACTTTGTACTTTTCCTGACAATTAGCCTCTCATTGATTTCCACATAGAAAAAGAGTCTGAAACACAGAAGTCATACACATGTTTAGCATATAGCAAGCACACATAATGTAACTAAATTTCATTGGGATCTAGATACTATTACAAGACAAATAATATATAACCCACAAAGGCATGTGACATATATTAAATATTTACATGGGAGGATATGGTTCATCACCATTGATTTTATATATATATATATATATATATATATATATATATATATATATATATATATGTGTGTGTGTGTGTGTGTGTGTGTGTATAATATCTATATGTCTATTTCTATGTATCATTATAGACATATAGATAATATAAAGAAATTATGTGACATATATTGTCAGTTTGTTATTTTGGTTTAGCTAACAAGACGTCTGTGGGACTCCTTATTTCTTAGGAGGAAACTACAATTGAAATAGTCCACCTGGAGGTGAACCATGATCCTCAGACACTTTTACCTTTGGCAGAAAACCAGCAAGCTTCTGTTCAGGCTTTCATCCCACTTTCAGATCTTTCTTTATCTTTCTCCTTATACCTCATCCAAGGAATCACTATAATTGTCCTTTGGAGTGCCAGCTGATATTTTCAGCTTCCTGTCTCTTTGCCCAAGGGAAAAATGCTGATTTCCTCTGCTATTTGGCAAATGTCAAAAGAAAAAGACTGGCTACACTATGTATTCCTTTCAGCAGCATGAATGAGCATCCTGTATTTTCCCCCCAATCAGGAGAAGATTTAACTAGCTAAAACTTAATTAGCCTAAGCTCAGAGTTTGTTCGTATTATTTCTCTATTGCTTCTCCTTCATTTGTTCCTTTTTCTCTTCTAAGAATTACAATCATCAGGATTTGAGAATTCTATGGCCTTTATTTCTTTGCCTATCATGTCTGTCTCTAAATTTTTTCTAGGTTCTGGGAGAATTTTCTGAATTCTACTTTACAGATTCGGCTTTTTGCAATAATCTATCTCCTGTTCTCTGTCTCCATGGTATTTTTTTTTTCATTCTGTAATTGTGTTTTATTTTCTTTTTTTATCTGAAAGCAATCTTGACAGGTTTCATATTGCTTTGTCTTCATCTATGAAATGTTCTCTCAGGATTCTTGGAAAACACAAAATAGAATTTATCTAATAGTTTTCTACAGTTTTACGGACTAAATCTCTTTCATTGGGAGAAATCTTATTCCTTGGCCTAGCTGTTTTCTTTAGGACTGCATCTTTTCAAATGTCTGTGAAGTTGTTCTCTTTTCACACCCTAACCAGAGTGGTCTCTACAGAATTCTGCTAGTTGGGATGGGTTCCTATACAAATAGTTTATTTCTGACAAGTGGGGTTTTACATTTTTGTAGTTGTATTTTACTAGATTGAGGATCTAGTTGCTCATAAGTAAATATATAGGGGATGAATGCCTGTGAACAGTACGGCGCCCAGCAGTTTCTTGCTCTGTTGGCGATGGTGGCATGGAGTTAGAGGACCTTCTCTTTGCCAAATGGTCTAGACTGCCCTTTCTGAGCCTGTTGCAGCCGTTTCTTCTCTCTTCACCCATATTAGGGCAGAAAGTAGGCACGTGAGCTCCCTGACCTGCTGCCTTACAGTCTGGGGAGTGGAGTCATTCTCGGATGGTAGCACTGTCTATGCCCCCACACCACCCCACAGCTCCAGGAGCTTATTTGCATGCTTACACCAGACGTGGGGATTTATGAACTGCTGCACAGTGTTCCTCCTCAACTGGGGTTTTATTCATCTGTGGAAGAAGAACAGAATAATATTTCCCTTGACCATATCACAGCTTTTAGAACATCCTCAGTTTCTTGCCTATCGATGGATTCCTTCTGTTTTCCAGCAATGTTACAGACTTCCCTTGTTTTTATAATTGTGTGAGCATTTTACTTAACAAGAATGTGTAGTGCATTGTTTTCCATAATGAAAAATGGAAGACTAATAAAAGGTTAACTAAATTATTTATATCCATTAAATATGAGGCTGGTTTTCCCTGGTGGCTCAGCAGTAAAGAATCCGCATGACAGTGCAGGAGACCTGGGCTCGCTCCCTGGGTTGGGAAGATCCCCTGGAGAAGAAAATGGCAACCCACTCTATTATTCTTGCCTGGGAAATTCCCATGGACAGTGTAGCCTGGTAGGCTACAGTCTGTGGGGTCACTAAGATTCGGATACAACTTAGTGACTAAACAATGACAACAAAATGTGAGGCCAGTGAAATGAACATAAATCAGTATTTATTTCTAAGTTAAAAAAAAGTATATTATATTTATGGCATAGCAAGATGACCATTAAAATTTTGGGTAAAATTATATACAAGCAGAGAAAAACAGAAAAATCTCAATGTTAGATGAAGTCATTCTAACATTTGAAATTTGAAAACAAATTTTAATCTCCTATCCAGTGTCCGGTGGAAAGTCCATTGTCTCCCCCAATATTTCTTTGAATTCCTGACAATTTATGTTCCCATGCTCAGTTCTGATTCGGAATTCCTGCTTTTTTTTTTTTTTTTAACTCTTGTGCTTAACCTTCCCGGGCTCCTTTATTCTCCCAAACCATCACTTTATCCATTAAAACTGTCACAGACACAGCATTTGTGTTTACTGTGGTTAAGAAGGAGTCCACTCTCTACTGGAGCTTACATTCTTATCCAAGGCATTGTGTTACTGATGACTTGACTGAATGTAGGGGTAGCCATTTGACATCCTTGTTTTTTTTTTTAATTTCTCTGGCTAATATAGTCACCTTCCCTCACAGGTGCCATCCTCCTACTAGAGTACTTATCAAAGTACTTATCAAGGCATTTACCTAATTAAATACTATTTTCTTTTCTAAAAAGATCTCTAGTATTGACTTTTAAAATAATTAACTGGACTGCCTCACAGCATGTATTTATGGGTTTGCAAAAACATATAGATAGAGACAAAAGGATGAGTTTTTCTCTGAGATTGGGGTGATTTTCTTCCTTTTATTTCATTATTGATAATCTGTATTTTCTACTTTATAAAACAAATATATATTAGTTAATAATCTTAGAAAGCAGGCAAACAAAATACAACTTTAATAAAACCCTCAACGTTTCCAGCTTATCTGATTGAAAATAGAATATAATTGATCAAAACTTATCTTTTCAGGTTCCAAAACTTTTCTGACATGCATCTTGTTTGTAAATTGAAGTCTTTTCCATACTGAATAGTTTTAAACTAATTTCAATAAAATCACTATAATTAAGTGTAAACACACAATTTTGGTATATACATATTAACCTATAGAAAAGCCAGATTGAAACAGTTAAGTCAGTTAATTTGGAGGCAAGAATTGGGATTTACCTTAAATTCTCTGTATAGTTTTAAGTTATTGCAATCGGGTTCATGTAACAACATTAATGTTATTTGAAAAATTGAAAAGAAATATACACACAAACATAGCACGTGAGTCTCTCTGAAACCCTGTAAATGTATTTTCCATTAGAAAACACCCTTCACAGGTGATTTTGAGGGGATGACTTTTACACAGTAGTGCCTTGTCACAACTTGATTAATCATGGGATAGTGGACAGAGATTCCACTGCTAACTAGTTATACAACCTTAGGCAAGTCATTTCACCTAATATATATTTTGCCACTTTCAAAATGAGGGGCTTACACTATGTTGGAATGTGTAATTCCCAGGTTCAACATTTTTGTGACCCCATTGAACATTAATTTAAAAATCTAGAATGAAAGCTGAAGAGCCCATGTTAGTGGGAAAGGCGATTCTGAGGAGGAAACAAGGGTCATTTCACTGAGAATTGCTGAAGGCCCACAACTGCGTTGACAGCCATGTAGAATAACATTTGCTATCGCAACCCTCCTCTGCCAAATATTTTCTGGATAATTTGTGATATTTTTTCCTATGGCAAAAAGTGATGGGATTTTATAGAATGTATAAGTAGGAGAAAGGATTCCCAACCAGCTGTGCTGGGCTGCATTTACTCTGTAGAGAAGAGGGTGCTGGCATCTAGATGTACCATACTCTCCATCTGGGGTTACTCCCTGGTAGTAACTGAGTTGCAATCCAAAGCCTCAAGCAGATGTCTGGCACTTTGCAAAGTCATGCCTTTTCCTTCAAATCAGTTTGAAAATCACTACATTGCTTTCATCTTTTAAGCAATGGCCCTAGTGACATGGAAGCATGCTGCTTCTCTAACTGCCTGGACTTGGCACTAAAATATCTGGCCCCTCTTGTGCCAAAATTAAAACTAATATTTATATAAGGCAATCACTTGTATAAACATAACACAAGACACCCTGCTCAGCTTCAGTTTAAATGTGCAGAACTGTAGTGGAAATAAGGCGGTAGAGAACTGGTTTCAGTAACAGTTCACCCTTCTTATTTAACATTACAGAGTGCCTCAAAAATAGTGGAGGCAACAATCTTATAATAATACCTGTCACTCTGGGCAACTGAAACTTAAAAACCTTCCTCATATGCAGGAATGAGGGGCAAACGCTTAAGAGAGAAGATCATAGGTATTTATTGCTTTTAGTTGTGTAGCTGTGGCTTCACCCTTTGTCAGCCAGGTGCCTCCTATTGTGTCTTCCATATGACACCCACTGTGAGATCTTCAGGCCATTTTTTCAAGTCTACTAAATTTATCATTGCACGTATGCTCAAAGTATCTAAATCATAATGCCCTTGTTCTGTCACATTTGTTGAAAAAGCATATTGATATATAGGCTTATTTTATTATTAAAAAATATATACCTCCCATCTTGTTGTGTCTAAACAATCCTTAACTGTGTCAAGCCAGGAATTAATTAATTTCTTATGCCAATTTCTCTCACTTTCCCAGTGAGTTTCAATGGAAATCTGTCTTATTAGCTTAATAACACTTCTATCCTTCTGCTTTAATGGGATTTTTTTTCATAAAAAAACCCAAGGATTTCATATAGGCCTGAATAAAGAAGAAATGATACAATGAAAGGGCTGATAAGTGGGAACTTTCCAGGTGCCTAGTTTCTGTAACCCCTTTAAGTCCCTGAGTAGAACTGGCTCTACCCTGGCTGCCATGAGAGCTCAGCAATGGACAGATCCAGTATCAAGGCAATCATTTGTACATGATCAAGAGCCTTGGAACAGAATGCAGGCAAAATGGCTGTTTCTTGTAAAGCAGAATTTCAAGGGTCAGACCTTTCAAATCAGGGACAATGACTAATGCTTTCTACAGACAGAAACAAAGCAGATCAACAACTATTCCCAAGATTAGATGCCATCCCTTGAACTCCATTAAGCAATCAAGTACCAGATGACTCAGAATCACACTGTTCCTTATGCTGAGAAAACTTCCACTCCACCCACTCCATCTATTAATGCCCCAGCCCCTCAGTGAAGAAAGCCTCTCACCTGAGAGAGTATGTCATTAAAAGCAGGATGCTAATTGAGAGAGGTCTGACTGGAGCAAGGCTCTAATGGGCTCGATATTAATGCTCAGCCTCCATAAAAGAACATGTTATACAAAGAGAGTTCTAGAACTGGCAGTGAGGACATACTTGGCACTGAGGACTTTAGGGGAGGTTCTTTTAAGATTCACAACATCTTAAAGTAACTGAGAAGGATTCAAGAAAACAGGTGAAAATCAGGAGCCCTAGAGGAGCTCCTATGACTGATTTTTTTTTAAAGATTGTGGTAAAATACACATAACTTTTGCCATCTTACAGTTTTAAGTGTACAGCTCCATGGTGTCAAGTACGTTCACACTGTTGTGCTGCCATCACCACCTTCCATCAGAAGAACGCTCTTCATCTTGCATGACTGAAACCTTGTACTCATAATTGCTTCCCCGTTACACACTCTCCCACCCTCTGGTAACCACCATTCTGCTTTCTGTCTCTATGAATTTGACTAGTTTAGGCACTTCATATAAGTCAAAGGATACAGTATTTTTCTATCTCTTATTGACTTATTTTACTTAGCATAATGTCCTCAAGGTTCATCCATGTTTCAGTATGTGTCAGGACTTCCTTCCGTTTTAAGGCTGAATAGTACTCCATGGTGCGGATATACCATATTTTGTTTATCCATTCATTCATCAAAGGACATTTGAAATGCAGTGGCATATTTCTAAATGAAAACCAGATGATTGTTGGACACTATCTGGTACTAGGTTGTCAAAATAGAGAAGTTTCTGAGTTACCATGAAAGTCCTGTTCATGACAGTTTAGCTTTCTGAGCAAACAACATAAGGGACAAGAAAAGCCTCATGGTATAATTGCCCTTTGGTGGGAAGCAGTAGCACAGTACTCATTTAATGCATTTCCTTGATTACTTGTAGTTCTGATAATAGTTGTGTTTTTTTTTTAACCAGAGCAATAATCATTCGTTTAAAATGAACAAAGCTCCAACAGCATAAGCTCTCTCTTGAAACACTTGAAACACCTAACTTCATGCTTTTGATGATATAAATTCCATAGGCTCATATGGAAGTTCACCTTGTAAAGATGTAGGTATTTGCTGTATTATGGGTTAAAAGTAGTGTTTTAATAGCACTTATGAACATTTCATTCTTTACAAAATAGCTTATGTTTTGAAATATTGGTCTTTTTTTTTCAAAATGGTCTTTTGGAAATTTTGGAAATACCCTGAAAACGTTCATAGCAGGATAGTGGTGTCAGGATTTTCAACTTGCTGTAGCATCATGTCCTGGCATTTGATGCCCTTTCTTAATCCCCTTGTTGTATTCTCTCGTCTCTCTTTCTCTATGTCCTTTTACAGTCAGTTTCCACCCCCACCCCTCCCCAGACCTTCCATCTTCCTTACTCCATTTTTAGCCTTGCCCTACCTCAGCCTGCCCTGGACCTCCAGGTGTCTTCATAAACATTGCTCAGCTCTGCTGATGGCTCTAAGAGAAAGAGCAGATGTCAGTGGATTGTGACATGCAACTAAAGGTCCTTAGATTCCCTAGCCCATGCAGATGGATACATCAGAATTACACTAGAACATGTCAAGTTACAATGAAGTATTATAGACATTCTTGCTCATAAAAGCAAGTTTTAAATAGTTATTTTGTTCTTAAGATTAATAGCTAGTTTGGACCTTCAAGGAATTTACATACTAAATAAAGCAAACAGTGGCATAAATTATACCATGTTACAGATATATGTCTGAACAGACACATGTTTTCCTGAGGATTTTCCTTGGGTTCTTTTCTCCCTTGAATCTCCTGGATCTTTGAATTTCTCCATTATCTTAATTGCAGTCTATACTAAAATTTGGATCATTCTGTATCAATGCCAATTTTAATGTGGAACTACATGCAGATAGCAGAACAGGATTTCCCCACATTTTTATTAGCTATAGACTTTGGTTGTTGCCAAACAAATTTTGTTATATTCACTGAAGCCCTAAGTCACCAAAATACTAGCTGCTCAAATGAAAGGAAGGACTACCACTGGATAAATCTCTCCCTCTGACTCTGACTCTTTGCACACACAAGGCTTCTTTCCACTTAAGATGGGCAATCTTAGCCAGTGTCTTCCTTCTCCTCTTTTGCCCTCATTTTCTCCCTCCATCAGATGGAGAAGACTAAATGATCTCTAAGACCCCTTCCTACTCTAACATTCTTTATTTCAAAGTCTGTGAATAACCATGACACTAATATCCACATTGCTACTTCCCTTCTAAAATGACCTCTACTAGGGGAAAGAGTTTGATGAATGTTGTAAAAATCACTTCCTGGAAATGCGACTAGCCATTTTCATAATGAATATGATTCCATACACCTAGCTTTTAAAGAAGCAATTTGCTTCCTGGATTGATAAATTGAAGATTATCATTGTGATAAGGAAATTAATGGTTAACATTTATGGCCATTTACAAAATTCACTCAATATTGATAAGTTTTCAAGCAGAGCCTAGAGAATTCCATTAAAGGGTTAGATTTCTGTTATACAAATGACTATCTTAAAGTACAAGTGAATTGAGATATAGGGCTATAGCTGATGTATTTAAATTTAAATTTGTCATATATCACTGTGTACTGAGCATACCATAAAGCTAGCTGCAAATGTTTTATTTACTTTTAAAGAGTGACATGGAAATTATATTTTTGAGCAAAAAAGTTTTATTTAAATGGTTCATAATGATACTCACCTCCCTAAAGTGAAGCACATCTAAAATATACTTATCTTGTTGAGTCCAAACCAATAAAAAGACATGCTTATTTACTTGCCACATCAAGTATAACCGATAGCTTTATAAACAGAACAAGATTAATGATAGTAGTATCTGTAACTAAGATATTCAACTATTGATTTGGGAAGACATGCCATGCTTCTGATTTTATTTTCAAAATATCTCTGAACATAAGCACCATTAAACAACAACAACAAAAAAAATACAATGTGATGTGGATTATGAGAAGCTATCTCTTCCTCAAACCTCCATTCATCATAGATACTGGAAAGCATTGAAAACTCCAGACACTGGAAAACAGAATCACCACGATTGTGGATGACTCTCATTTGCTGGTCTTCAAAGGGCATCACTGCCGAGGACGGAAAGCACACTGAAATGAGTCTATCCAAAGAGTTTGAAGTCACACAATAGATGCCTGATTGGCCTTTCTTATAAGTCATAACATTTCTCTTGATTAAAAAAAAATAATGCCAATAAGATCATTTAGAAAATGTATCTTTGTATTCTGGAAGTTGGGCTTGGGGGTAAATACTGATATTTGTAGCATCTCTGCGCTGGGTATTAAAGGGTTGAGAAAGTCTCTTCTTTCCTTTTCTCCTTCCTCTCTTATATAGTCAGATATTAGTCAAAAGAAAAGTGCTTAATTACGATGTAGTAGCTTAAAAGAAGGGATGGAGGATGAAACAGGAAAAGAGTATAGAAACAATATGATCTGGTTAGGAAATAAAATCACAGACCATTTTTATTCTGTTGTTCTGTTGTTGTTGTTATTCAGTTGCTCAGTCGTGTCCAACTCTTAGTGACCCCATAGACTGCAGCACACCAGGCTTCCCTGTCCTTCACCAACTGTTGGAGTTTACTCAAACTCATGTCCATTGAGTCAGTGATGCCATCCAACCATCTCACCCTCTCTCATCCCCTTCTCCTCCTGCCTTCAATCTTCCCCAGCATCAGGATCTTTTCAAATGAGTCAGTTCTACACATCAGGTAGCCAAAGTATTGGAGTTTCAGCTTCAGCATCAGTCCTTCCAATGAATATTCAGGACCAACTTCCTTTAGGATGGAATGGTTGGATCTCCCTGCTGTCCAAGGGACTCTCAAGAGTTTTCTCTAACACCACAGTTCAAGAGTATCAATTCTTCAGTGCTCAGCTTTCTTTACAGTCCAACTATCACATCCATACATGACTACTAGAAAAACCAGTTTTGACTAGATGGGCCTTTGTTGGCAAAGCAATGTCTCTGCTTTTTAATATGCTGTCTAGGTTAGTTACAGCTTTTCTTCTAAGCAGCAGGCGTCTTTTAATTTCACAGCTACAGTCACCATCTGCAGTGATTTTGGAACCCCCCAAGCCCCCCCCCCCACTATTTCCATTCTTTCCCCATCTATTTGCCATGAAGTGATGGGACCAAATGCCTTGATCTTAGTTTTATGAATGTTGAGTTTTGAGCCAACTTTTTCACTCTCCTCTTTCACTTTCATCAAGAGGCTGTATAATTCTTCGCTTTCTGCCATAAGGATGGTGTCATCTCCATATCTGAGGTTATTGATATCTCTCCTGGCAGTCTTGATTTCAGCTTGTGCTTCATCCATGTGCATTTCACATGATGTACTCTACATATAAGTTAAATAAGCAGGGTGACAATATACAGCCTTGACATACTCCTTTCCCAATTTGGAACCAGTCTGTTGTTCCATGTCCAGTTCTAACTTTAGCTTCTTGACCTGCATACAGATTTCTCAGGAGGCAGGTCAGGTGGCCTGGTATTCCCATCTCTTTAAGAATTTTCCACAGTTTGTTGTGATCCACAGTCAAAAGTTTTGGCATAGTCAATAAAGCAGAAATAGATGTTTTTCTGGAACTCCCTTGCTTTTTTGATGATGCAGAAGATGTTGGCAATTTGATCTCTGGTTCCTCTGCCTTTTCTAAAATGAGCTTGAACATCTGGAAGTTCATGGTTCATATTCTGTTGAAGCCTAGCTTGGAGAATTTTGAGCATTACTTTGCTATCATGTGAGATGAGTGCAATTGTGTGGTAGGTTGAGCATTCTTTGGAATTGCCTTTCTTTGGGATTGGAATGAAAACTGATATTTCCAGCTCTGTGGCCACTATGGAGTTTTCCAAATTTGCTGGCATATTGAGTGCAGCACTTTCACAGCATCATCTTTTAGGATTTGAAATAGCTCAGCTGGAATTCCATCACCTCTACTAGCTTTGTTAGTAGTGATGCTTCCTAAGGCCCACTTGACTTCACATTCCAGGATGTCTGGCTCTAGGTGGATGATCACACCACTGAGGATATCTGGGTCATGGAGATCTTTTTTGTACAGTTCTTCTGTGTATTCTTGCCACCTCTCTTTAATATCTTCTGCTTCTGTTATGTCCATGCCATTTCTGTCTTTTATTGTGCCCATCCTTGCATGAAATATTCCTTTGGTATCTCTAATTTTCCTTAAGAGATCTCTAGTCTTTCTCATTCTGTTTTTTCCTCTATTTCTTTGCATTAATCATTGAGGAGGGCTTTCTTATCTCTCCTTGCTATTCTTTGCTACCATACCTATCGATAATTACCTTAAATGTAAATGGGTTGAATGCCCCAACAAAAAGACAAAGACTGGTTGAATGGATACAAAAACAAGACCTCTATATATTCTGTCTACCAGAGACCCACCTCAAAACAAGGGACACATACAGACTGAAAGTGAAGGGCTAGAAAAAAAATATTTCATGCAAATGGAGACCAAAAGAAAGCAGGAGTCACAATACTCATATCAGATAAAATAGACTTTAAAATAAAGGCTGTGAAAAGAGACAAAGAAGGACAGTACATAATGACCAAAGGATCAATCCAAGAAGAAGATATTCTTTGGAACTCTGCATTTAAGTGGTATATCTTTCCTTTTCTCCTGTGCCTTTCCTGTCTTTTCTTTTCTCAGCTATTTTTAAGGCCTCCTCAGAGAGCCATTTTGCCTTTTTGCATTTCTTTTTCTTGGGGATGGTCTTGATCATGCTACCTGTACAATATCATGAACCTCAGCCCATAGTTCTTCAGGCACTCCATCTGTCAGATCTAATCCCTTGAATCTATTTGTCACTTCCACTGTATAATCGTAAGGGATTTGGTTTAGTTTATACCTGAATGATCTAGTGGTTTTCCCTACTTTCTTCAATTTAAGTCCGAATTGGGCAATAAGGAGGACTCAAAGAAACCTGTGCAGACCAGGACCCAGAGACCCCACTGGGACTGAGTCAAAACTGTGTTTGAGTGTCTCCTGCAAAGGTACAGTAGGTCAGAAGTGGACTGCTCTAGGGGCATGGGCTCTGCATGCAGTAGACCTGGGTATGGCATAGGCCCTCTTGGAGGAGATTGCCATTAACCCCACCATAGAGCCCCCAGACCTTACATAAGACTGGGGAAACAGACTCTTGGAGGGCACAAACAAATTCTTATGCATACCAGGACCCTAGAGAAATGAGCAGTAACCTCACAAGAGATTGACCCAGACTTGCCTGTGAGTGTCCACAAGTCTCCAGTGGATGAATGGATCTGTGGTGGCCTGCTACAGCATCAGGGGCACTGAGTGCAGCAGTACCTGCATGGGACCTTTTGAAGGAGGTTGCCGTTATTTTCATTACCTCCACCTTAGTTTGGCCAACAACAGGGAGGGAATGCAGCCCTGCCCATCAATAGGAAATTGGATTAAAGATTTAGTGAGCATGGCCCTGCCCATCGGAACAAGACCCAGTTTTCCCCTCAGTCAGTCTCTCCCATCAGGAAGCTTCCATAAGCCTCTTATCCTTCTCCAGCAAAGGGCAGACAGAATGAAAACCACAGTTACAAAAAACTAACCAATCTGATCACATGGACCACAACCTTGTCTAACTCAATGAAACTATGAGCCACGCCGTGTAGGGCCACCCAAGACGGTTGGGTCATGGTGGAGAGTTCTGACAAAATGTGGTCCACTGGAGAAGGGAATGGCAAACCACTTCAGTATTCTTGCCTTGAGAACCCCATGAGCAGTATGAAAAGGCAAAATGATAGGACACTGAAAGATGAACTCCCCAGGTGAGTAGGTGCCCAATATGCTACTGGAGATC
This sequence comes from Cervus canadensis, assembly GCF_019320065.1. Taxonomy (NCBI): domain Eukaryota; kingdom Metazoa; phylum Chordata; class Mammalia; order Artiodactyla; family Cervidae; genus Cervus; species Cervus canadensis. The sequence goes on from NC_057419.1 coordinate 105,087,837, forward strand.
AGTGAAGAAATAACTCCAGAAAGAATAAAGAGAAGGAGCCAAAGCAAAAACAACACCCAGTTGTGGGTGGGACTGGTGATAGAAGCAAGGTTTTATATTGTAAACAGCAATATTGCATAGGAACCTGGAATGTTAGGTCCATGAATCAAGGCAAATTGGAAGTGGTCAAACAGGAGATGGCAAGAGTGAACGTCGATGTTTTAGGAATCAGCAAACTAAAATGAACTGGAATGGGTGAATTTAACCCAGACGACCATTATATCTACTACTATGGGCAAAAATCCCTTACAAGAAATGGAGTAGCCATCATAGTCATCAGAAGAGTCTGAAATGCAGTTCTTGGATGCAATCTCAAAAACGACAAAATGATCTCTGTTCGTTTCCAAGGCAAGCCATTCAATATCACAGCAATCCAAGTATGCCCTGACCCGTAATGTTGAAAAAGCTGAAGTTGAATGGTTCTATGAAGACCTATAAGACCTTCTAGAACACCAAAATCGATGTCCTTTTCATTATAGGGGACTGGAATGCAAAAGTAGAAAGTCAAGAAATACCAGGAGTAACAGGTAAATTTGGCCTTGGAGTACAAAACAAAGCAGGTCAAAGGCTAACAGAGTTTGACCAAGAGAACGCACTGGTCATAGCAAACAACCTCTTCCCACAAAACAAGAGAAGATGCTACACATGGACATCACTAGATGGTCAATATCGAAATCAGATTGATTATATTCTTTGCAGCCAAAGATGGAGAAGCTCTATACAGTCAGCAAAAATAAGACCTTGAGCTGACTGTGGCTCAGATCATGAACTTGTTATTGCCAAATTCAGACTTTATATGCATGATCTCATGTAATTGTCACATTGACAATATTATATCTATTTTCCACATGGGGAGACTGTAGTTCAGAGAAGTTAAGAAATTTACCCATCGTACAACTTGAAAGTGATGAAACCAGGATTTAAAACCAGCTGGTGTCACTTCAGTCTCCACATATTTTTTGTTTGATTATTTTTTATTGAAGTAATAGTTTCTTCACTATATTGTGTTCATTTCAGTTATGCATAATACATACATATATTATTCATTTTCAGATTGTTTTCTATTATAGGTTACTACAAGATACTGAGTAGAGCTCCTTGTGCTATATAGTAGATCCTTGTTCATTATCTATTTTATAATATAATAGTATGTATATGTCAATCCCACTTCCTAATTTCTTCCACCCCACCCCCTCTTTTCCCCTTTGGCTGTCATAAGTTCTATTTTCATGAGTCTCTTCCTGTTTTGGAAATAAGTTCACTTGTATCTTTTTTTTAGATTCCACATATAAGCAATATCATATTTGTCTTTCTGTGTCTAGCTTACTTCACTTAGTATGACAATCTCTATGTCCATACACGTTGCTGCAAGTGGCATTATTTCATTCTTTTTTATGGATGAGTAATATTCCATTTGTGTATATACCACATCTTCTTTATCCATTCTTCTGTCAATGGACATTTAGGTTGTTTCCATGTATTGCCTATTGTAAATAGTGCTGCTATGAATATTGGGGTACATGTATCATCTCAAATTATAGCCTTCTCTGGATATATGCCCAGGAGTGGGATTGCTGGATATATGGCAACTCTCTGCTTCATGGATCACAGCCTTGTCATGGTGAAGGGGCTTACATAATTCAGTGAAGCTATAAGCCATGCCATGCAGGGCTACCCAAGACAGATGTGTCATAGTGAAGAGTTCTGAAAAAATGTGGCCCACTGGAGGAGCAAATGGCAATGCACTCTAGTATTCTTGCCCCGAGAACAGTGAAGTGAAGTTGCTCAGTCGTGTCTGACTCTTTGTGACCCCATGGACTATAACCTACCAGGCTACTCTGTCCATGGGATTTTCCAGGCAAGAATACTGGAGTGTGTTGCCATTTTCTTCTCCAGATGGACAGTATGAAAGGCCAAAAATATGAAAGCAGTAGATGAGCTCCCCATGTCAGAAGGTGTCTAATATGCTACTGGGGAAGAGCAGAGGGCAATTACTAGTAGCACCAGAAAGAATGAAGCAGCTAGGCCAAAGCAGAAACGACATTCAGTTATGGATGTGCCTGGTGGTGAAAGTAATGTCCAATGCTATAAAGAACAATATTGCATAGGAACCTGGAAAGGTAGGCCCATGAATCAAGGTAAATTTGATATAGCTAAGGAGAACATGGCAAGAGTGAACATCAACATCTTAGGAATCAGTGAACTAAAATGGATGGGAATGGGAACATTTAATAGTAATTCATATGACCATTATATCTACTACTGTGGGCAAGAATCCCTTGGAAGAAATGGAGTAGCCATCATAGTCAATAAAAGAGTCCAAAATGCAGTACTTGGGTACAACTTCAAAAATGCAGAATGATCTCGGTTCATTTCCAAGGCAAACCATTCGCTATCCCAGTAATCCAAGTCTATGCCCCAACCAGTAATGCTGAAGAAGCTGAAGTTGACTGGTTCTGTGAAAACCTACAAGACCTTTTAGAACTAACACCAAAAAAAAAAAAAAAAAGATGTCCTTTTCCTTATTATTGTAATATAAAAGTAGGAAGTCAAGAGATCCTGGGAGTAGCAGGCAAGTTTGGCCTTGGAGTATGAACTTAAACAGGGCAAAGACTAACAGAGTTTTGCCAAGAGAATACATTGATCATAGCAAACACCCTCTTGCAACGACACGGGAGACAACTCCACACATGGGCATCACCAGATGGTCCATACTGAAATCAGATTGACGATATTCTCTGGGGCTAAAAATGGAGAAGTTCTGTACAGTCAGCAAAAACAAGACCTGGAGCTGACTGTGGCTCAAATCATGAGCTCCTTACTGCAAAACTCAAGCTTAAATTGAAGAAAGTAGGGAAAGCCACTAGGCCATTCAGGTATGACCTAAATCAAATCTCTTATGATTATACAGTAGAGGTGACCAATAGATTCAAGGGATTAGATCTGGTGGACAGAGTGCCTGAAGAACTATGGACAGAGGTTCATGATATTGTATAGGAGGTGGTGACCCAAACTATTCCAAAGAAAAAGAAATGCAAGAAGGCAAAGTGGTTCTCCGAGGAAGCTTTACAAATAGCTAAGAAAAGAAGAGATGTGAAAGGCAGGAGAAAGGGAAGGCAGAGGATGAGATGGTTAGATAGCATCATCAACTCAATGGACATGAATTTGAGAAAACTCCCAGAGACAGTGGAGGACAGAGGAGCCCAGCATGCTACAGTCCATGAAATTGAAAAGAATTGGACATGACTTACCACTGAACAACAACAACAACAATATGACAACTCTAGGTTTTTAAAGAACCTCTATAATGTTTTCCATATAGTATAGTATATGTTTTCCATATAGTAGTTGTATCAATTTACATTCCCACCAACAGTGTAGGAGGGTTACCTTTTTTCCACACCCTCTCCAGCATTTACTGTTTATAGACTTTTTGATGATGGCCATTCTGACTGGTGTGAGGTGATATCTCATTGTGGTTTTGATTTGCAATTCTCTAATAATTATCTGTGTCTAGCATCTTTTCATGATTTCACATTTTTAAGCACCATAATATATTGCCTCTTCATGAGAGAGCTTTTCTCATCCCAAAATGGTATCTCAGAAAGGAGCAGACAACCAATAGACAGCAAAGCCTTTCATAAAGACAACTCAGCTATGACACTGACCTTGGCTTATGTGAGTATAATAATGTGGGCACTCCCAAAGCCCTCAATCTACTTTGGCCTGGCAAGCAGGAAAAAGAGGACTGTAGTTGAAATCAGGTGACCTAGACTTGAGTCCTTCAGATTCCAGCTTGAATAAATTTTCACTACTCTTTGGCTCAGTTTCCCCAGCTGTACAGTGAGGATTTTGAACTAGAATGTGGGGGGATCTCAACCAGGGGACATATTAATATCACCTCGAAAAATTGCAAAGCACATGTTCAGGCCCTGTCCCAGTTTTACTGAGCACCAGTGTGGGCTAGGTGCTATGGAGGTTAGGCAATTAAGCTTTCTAAGATCAGCTTCTCATTTGCAAAAAGCCTTTATGGCTTGATGCATAAAGAAACAATTCTTCCTATACAGGGATTTCACTGTGTTAAAGGCTAGAGGTGCATATGTGTATCCAGCTACATCAATAAAAGCAGTAACACTGTCAAGTCTTTCACAGTAAAGGACACTTGAGAAGGAGGCCATGGTGAAAAGCTGAGGATTAGCAGCCAAACAACATCTATAAGGACCCAGGACACACTGCTGAAGTGAACAAACCCCCAGCATTGACTACTGGAGTTTGCAAGCAGATCTAGCCATGTTAGGAATCCCAGTAAAGCAGTGAGGCATAAAGACAAGGCCACTGACTTTGCAGTCCTGTGTGCTTGCTAGAAATCCCAGATTTGTGATTTACCATCTCTGTCACCTTGGGCAAATTTATTTGACTTCCCAGAGCTTCCATTTCTACAATTGGAACATGAAAAAGAATAGTACTGGACTCATGGGTTTGTATTCCTGGTGTGTTATCGTTAACATTTATTGTATCTTTTCTACTTGTCAGGTATTGTTCTAAGTGCTTCACATGAGTGATTTCATTTCATCTTGACCGAACCCCAGAGAGCATGTCCAAATCACCCACATGGGAGTTCATCAGCTGGGATCCAGCTCATCTGATTCCAGAGGACATGCCGTCTCTGAAAGAAGGTATATGCTCCAGGGTTATTTGTCCCCTTTTCTTTTCTTTCCTCTTAGCATGAACAACAGCTCCAAATGGACAGAACTACTAAATTGCCTCTTTCCATGCTAAGTCCATTAAATCTTTTCCATTATGAAAATGGCTGCTCTAGTTCCAGAAAGTGCTTTTTACAAGATTCATTAAACTCCTTTTATCCATGTACATGTCATTTTATCAGGGTGGCAGAAATACAGCTATTAGTGCCGTGGGTTTTCATAGACTCATAGGATAACAATGTTAGAGCTAGAAAAGCCCCCAGGAATCATTTAATCTATTCCTCTCATTTACACATGGGGGAACTGAGGCTTGGAGGGAATACATACGTTAACCAGGAAAACCCATCAAGTTTATGACTGAATCAAAATAAATAAAAACCCAAGTTCTCTGTGACCTGAGTCAGCACTCATTTTACTTTATCACTCACTAATATCAGCAAGCAACATTGCAAGCAGGTACCACTGATGATTCATTCATTCATTCATTTATTCAAGAAATACTTATGGAGCACTTACCACCACCACCCCCCACCGTCCCCACCCCCTGCCACTTCCCTAGTGGTTCAGACAGTAAGGAATCAGGCTGCAGTGTAAGAGACCCAGGTTCGATCCCTGGGATGGGAAGGTCCCCTGGAGAAAGAAATGGCAACCCACTCCAGTATTCTTGCCTGGAGGATCCCATGGACAGAGGAACCTGGCAGGCTACAGTCCATGGGGTCACAAAGAGTTGGATACGACTGAGCGACTAACACTTTCACTTTCTTTACCAGGTGCCAAGCACCATGCAAAGCCCTGGGATGAGGAAAACTAAGGAGTTCTTGGCTCAAGCAATCCCTAGTCACTGTTACTAGAAAAGGTAGGACAACGGGGGAGAGTGAGGGAAACCCTGTAAATCAGTTCTCGACTCTGGTTTTATATTAGAATCACCTTAGAATCTTTTAAAAATGATAATGTGGAATATATCTCAGGACCCACCCTAGACAAGCTGAATAAGAATCTCTGGTGGGGCCTGGGCATCTGAGGCTTAACAGGAAATTGCCATTGCGAGTTAAAGAAAACCTGGCTGGAGAGTCAGTGGCTCTAGGAAGAACCGAAATATTTAAGTATTTGTTTATTTATTTAGCTGCACTGGGTCTTAGTTACTGCATACAGGATCTTCAATCTTCATTGTAGCATGCAGAATAATTAGTTACAGCAGGTGAACTCCTAGTTGCAGCATGTGGGGTCTAGTTCCTTGACCAAGGATTGAACCCAGGGCCCCTGCATTGGGAGTGTGGAGTCTTAGCCACCAGACAACCAGGGAATTCCCCAACCAAAATATATTAAAGTGGAACTCACAGCTTAGCACACTTAGGAGTGGGTCAAACCATACAACATAATACTTTCTCATTCCTTATACTGATTTTTTTTAAAAAGTTATGAATCAACAGTTGGGTGCCAAGCCATACAAGAGACACTTTCACATGTATGACTGCATTTAATCCTTATATCACTATGAGGGAGGTGCTATCATTATGCCCATTTTCCAGCTGAGAAAACTGATACTTCTAGGAGGTAAACTTGCTTGAGATCACAAAGGAAGTGGCAGAGCTAAGATTAAAATATATGCTTTCTGACCTTGATACTCTCTTCTGCCACATTATGTTGCAAAGGAAATGTCTTTTTATAAAATAGATGGGATATCCTCTTAGGTCCTGCGTGATGGAACTTGTACAGTAAGGATGTTGATCAATAGCATGTTAGACTGGTCTCCTCCACCCTGATTTTGTTCTCCCTCATCTTCCTTGCCTGCTTCCAATCTGTCTTCCTGCTGTACCAGCCAAAGGTGCTATCCTGAAAGATGGAGCAAAGGAAGACACTTGCCATTCAACCCTCCCTCTTCCAGGAGGGAGGAACACATTATCTCCCATGACTTTGGACTCACTTCTCATAATGAGTTTTGCCAGAGAACAGCACAAAGAATTGTGTCTTATTCTTAGCACACATTCTCAGCAAGCCTTCTAATGACTCCTATGGAACCAGTTCCATGCATGCTGTGTTTCTGTCTATACTGAACATTAGCAAGTGCAAACAAACATTTCTCTACAATGGTTTGAAATTAGCAAGACAATGTTGAGCACATTTCTGCTCTTTTGTTGTTGAGAACTGAAATATGTATTTACTCTCTTCTGAAGTAACCAAAATTCTCAGATTACACTGTGCTTGGCTGTGTTGACTGCATTTAAGTCAAAATGCACCCCAGTTGACATACTGTGTACTGTGTACATGCTATCAAAACTTGAGCCCTGGTATGAAAGTATTTTCATCTGCTTCTCAGAGGCGGTAGGAAGAATGATGCAAGTATTTTTAATTTCATCTGTTGGCAGCCCATTCCCACATCCAGAATGCTCCTGAGAAGTCTCTGCAATGAAAAGCCAGCGTAGGGTGTCAAAGAAACAAAAGGCAAACCAAATTTAATCTTGGGAGTTTTATAGGTACTGGGAGGGAAAAGTAAATGTCACAATGCTGCCTGCAAGATGCTACCACTTGCAGACCAGCTTCCCTTTCCAGTGTGATTTGACAACAAGGTTTAGAAGCCACTGAATGAGAAGCTTTGTAGAATAAAACACGCTGAGACACACAAGACTCCCAAGATATTCACACCCAGACAGACACAGACCCAGTCTCACAAAATGTGTAGTTTAGACTGCACTGTGGACTTTGGGGAACAGGGGCGTGTGTAAAACCCAACATACCTCTCCCTGCAAAGTCATTCATATTCAGGCTGGGAGTAGGGTGGCTGAGATGTTATCTTAATCATAAACTCATAACAACAAACAACCACTGTCATTTCATGCAACCCCTTAGCCGAAGGAAGAGGCCTCTGTGCTCAGGTTGCCAGAGTAAATTAGGTAGTCAAATGGATCTTCCAAAGCTCTAGCAGATAATGGGTCATTAGCATCTCATAAGATAATGTTGAATTTCCTTTCACAGCCTTAGTGACTGTTCAGACCTGGTTTTAATACTGTATTCTATTGGTAGATTTCAAGCACCATCTAGCATGTGGGCTTCCATAAGCCTGTGTTGATACAAGTAGTGCTGGGAAAGACCAGGCCAAGGGTACTGTGCAGGTAGCCAAAAACTCTTCCCAGAAAACTATAAAACGTGCTGCCTGTTTCCAGCATGGCCCAGTAGCTGTGCTCTTTGATCACCCTGCAGCCTGTGTCCCTGTTGTCGCCCTCCCACACCTAGGCTGAGCATCTGAGCTGTGGCCCAGCTTTCATGGAGAACCTGCTCTCAGGGACTTGGGGGAGAACAGCACTCAGGTCGCCTCTGAAACGAGGCCCTCCTGTGGTCACACACTTCCCTCTGCGAGAGGAAAAGAGGCACAGCAAGTGCCCGGTGCCAGGCGGAGCCACCAGGGCCTGCGCCCAAGCAGAGCGGTGCTTACCGTGCAACCCAGCAGTGCAGCCGCTAGAGCACTTGGCACCAACAAAATATTTCTTGGGCATGAAAGGCTGCCAGGCCAGGGCTGAGTGCCACTGTAAGAGAGGAGAGAAATGAACCAATGAAGGGAATTTCTCTTTTCTTTTCTCAGAACTTCAAACTAAAAATAAAACACAGGACACTATGAACTACTCAAAATACAAGCCCTATGGGGGGGGGGTGCACACACCCCCATGCACGCACACACACACACACACACACTCACTCAGGGCACGTGAGAACTTGACCTGAATGAATTCATGCAGAGCACTGTGAATATCCTGTGACACAGATTGCTGCCGCTGCTAAGTCGCTTCAGTCGTGTCCAACTCTGTGTGACCCCATAGAAGGCAGCCCACCAGGCTCCCCCATCCCTGGGATTCTCCAGGCAAGAACACTGGAGTGGGTTGCCATTTCCTTCTCCAATGCACAAAAGCGAAAAGTGAAAGTGAAGTCGCTCAGTCGTGTCCGACTCTTAGGGACCCCATGGCCTGCAGCCTACCAGGCTCCTCCATCCATGGGATTTTCCAGGCAAGAGTACTGGAGTGGGGTGCCATTGCCTTCTCTCGTGACACAGATTAAGTGCTATGTAATTATTATTATTACTTGTATGAAGATGGTCCTATGTCCATATCAGGCCAAAGGAATAAAACACACTGCGTTCCTCATGATATGTGTTTCACAGTCTTGACAAGAATAGATCAAGTTGTAAGAGGACTCACCTTTACACATTAAAATTAATACAGAAAGAAAAATGAAAGAATTAATGGGAGCAATCAGGATCAAGGTATGAATAGAGAACAGAAAGTCTAACAACACTGTAAGCAGCATCCCAGAGGACAGCAGGTACCAGTGGACCAAACGAGATCACCAGACTGTGGCAAACCTTCATAGAACCTCCCTCTCCTTCTTGAGGATTAGTCAGAGTCTTGTCAGCAGCTATGTGATCACAGAGGTTAAAGGTTCTCAGAGTTAGAGAAACCAAATGCTGAAATGACTTTCCCATCTGCCTAACTTCTCCTGGGGGGTCAGACCCCCTTGCTTTAGCCAGCAGAGCAGTGAGGCTGTTCGTCTTTTTTAACGCAACTCAGAACGAATCTTCCTTGTTTGACATCTGAGTTCAGGAGAGACTGCCTAGAGCTGGGATTTGTGAATGGCTCTATCCACTGGGCTGTTTCTCACACATAAGCCTAATTCATGGCCCTATTCAATTTTCTCTTCAAGTTATCACCCTTGAGACACATTTAGAATCCTGGAACGTGAGGGCCGGAAGGGGCGTTTGAGATCCGCTGGTCCAGCCTCCTCGTTTTATACTCACAACTGATAACTGCATTCCAATTTGTCACCAGCGTTGCTTCTGGCATGATGAGGGCTACTAACACTGGGAAAATGGTAAGCGGTTCCTCACATTCTCAGAAAGGCCAAGGTTAAAGTCGCCCCTCCCCCAGCTAGTCTCACACACAGTTTTCACTGTTTCCTCTCTGCTGCTCTGTGAGGCAGCTTACAAAGCAATAGCCCTTTGTTGCCGAGGGAAGAACAAAACCCTGGCCTCCCAGCAGTGGAGAGATTTATAAGAGCTCAAGGAAGGTCAAAAGGGTAAATTACCCTGTGACTTGTATGTAATCAGCATCTCTCTATCATACTTCAGGATGAGGCTGATTATAGGAAAGGCAAAAGTGGAGGAAAAGGAGCATAAATAATCACAGAAGAGAAAGCTTGAACAAGTCATGGTCTTCATCTTTTTTTCAGTCTTTACACACCAATCTGCTAAATCTTTTTCGGAAAAAGCATTGAGGAAGGACAAACATTGAAGATTTTTTTCCGGGTTTATTTAAAAGTAGGAGTAGGAAAAAAATAAAAGTAGGATTAGGAAATAACTTGATATTGTGTGAGATTTTCTTTATTTTTAGTCAAGAAAGAATATGCCCATAAATTGGAGGGAGTAGCCCAGAAATGAGAGATTACTTCCCTTTTGGAGGAAGCGGCAAAGACTTCACAGAGGAAGTGTGACTTTCACATTTTTCTCCTCTTCCTGTTTCATTCTTTATTGTTTGCTTTCACAGATTTCTGAAAGAATGTGATTATATTTAGGTAAAATTAGGATAAGCATACCTTTACTTCCTTCTCTCTCTGTCAATCCTATACATAGTACACAGAAATTTCAAGTGCCCATTGCATCCTGGGAACTTTCAGTCTCTAGTTAACCCCATTTTAGCACTCAGAGCATTGCACTGCAAGTGCTCCCTTGGACACAGTAAGCTCCATGAGGACAGAAACCTTGTCTATGTTATTTACCACTGTGTGCCCAGCACAGAGGAAGTGCCCAAAGAGTTGACTGAATGAATGATTATGGCACCAGCTCTTTGGAGAGCTATGTGGCTGTGATTTCAAATGCAACTGAAAAGAATATATTCCTAGGTGATGTTTTTTCACATCCCCTTGACCTTTTTGAGGGCTACTGCCCACTTTCCCCATCCATGCAGGATTCTGGTACCTAACATGGGGCAAGTCCTTGAATTTGGTGTAACAGCATAATGAATACATTATAGAAATCATTTAGTAAAGCAATCATAGTAGACCTACAGATTTTAAAATAGCTCCCTTCAATATAAATCATGCAAGCCCTTTTAAGTAACAAAATGGAGAAAGAATCAAATGTAAGTGATAACTCAATTACAGTTCTCTACTTGAATGTTTTCCGATTGCTGTACGTAAGACATGACTGACATCAAAACTATACTGAACTTCCACCCCCAAATCATCTGAGTTTTACAATAAATTCACATGTTACTGGGTTCCCATAGTCCATATAGAATTCATGTATTCATACAGTCACCATATACATGTCTGTCCTAAAGAATAGATACCAGCTAATGTTCAGGATTTGGAGGCTTTGTTAAAACGTTCATTAATTAGGGCAGTTATACATGTTTCTGATGGAAATACAACCATTTGTTTATCTACAAAAGGTTTCAGTGCATGTGAAGAAGTAAAAATGTCTATGCTTCTCATAGGTGCTTTGGGATAACACACAAATAGGGATATGGGCTTAGTAAATGCTTTTAAGGCCAAGACTTTTTATTATACAAAGCTTTAATTAAATACATGTGAATATCTCATACAATAGAAATATGTAAGATTCTAGAAAGATTTGATCCCTCTATTTTTCTCACCTTGCAAAAATCACTAATTTCTTTTCTCGCTGGGACTTCCATACCCTTACTTTCAGCACTGAAGCTCCAGTTTTGACTTCCAAATTGTTTTCCCATCTCTACTTTCTCCCTGCCTTAGTCCATTATTCAAGGCATCAAAAAGATTTTTCTTAAAAAACAAAGAGAGAGAGAGAGACTTTTCTAAATACAGATTTAATCTTGTTACTACCCTGCTCAAACCCTCAATGCCTTCAGTCTCAGCACGCCATTTGAGGGCCTTAATAAGCTGACTGTGGCCTACCTTCTCAGCCTCATCCTGGCAATTCTCGCTGTATGCTCTCACCTAGAGTTAGCTCCACCAGATGTCTCACCTAGACCAAAACAGGTGATACACTCGCATCCCTCTGTGCCTTAGATTCTCAGTTCCCTTTTCCATCTTTTGCAGCCAACGTAATTCTACTCATCAGCTCTAGGGTAAATTTTGCTAGGCCTCCTTCCCAGAGGAAGTTAGTGGTTGCTTCCTCTCTGTTCTCTGGGAGCTCTATGTATCCTTCTATCATGGCATTTATAGCTCTGCATTGGCATTCGTTTTATGCTTGACTTTCTGCACCACTTGATTGTAAACTCCTGGAGGATTAGAACTGGAGTTTCTTTGCAGTGTTTAATAAATGTTTGTTGCATGAGTGAATGAGTGAGGTAATGAGTTAATTATTTGCCCCTGCTATGGACATTAGTCAGCATTCAAAACAGTCTTTTTTCCATTTGGGAATCTCTTTATTTCCATATGGTATAATGAGGGCTCTTAAGTCTACCAGAGGTCTGGGTAAAGGAAATGTAATAAATGAGAAAGTATTTTAAAGTAGACATGTGTGGGCATTAGCTTGAAACCTTTTAAAGACAGAAGTTACATGCTGGAAAATATCAGGAATGAGATTGCTGAAAACATGGTTTGTTTAACAGTAGCTAGGAGTGAAAAGTTTTTGTCTTTAACACTGGGAGCCATAAGGTGATGCTAACCCATATTTCAGTCCTCTCCCTGTAGTGTTTACCAGATGAAAAAACCCCATCAAATTCTTTCATCCAGATTTCTTGTCTCTAAAAGGTGAAAAGGAAGTACTTTCATATTGTTTTGATTTTCAAAATTTTATGAAGATAGGGTTAATTTACAAATGTAATAGCATGGTTTAAAAAGTAAATTGCTTGCTGTAGGTAAAAAATACTTGCTCAATTTACAAAACTGTGGAAATCTCTACATCCAAAATTTAATGCACAGATTTACTTTAGTATAATTCTAATTCTAATCATGGCACAATTTGTAAAGTAAGTCATAGATTCATGCATTTTTGATCAAAAGAGGTTTTAGGACAATTTTTGTCCAATGCAGGTAACAGATTTGAGATTTTTATGTCATTACTACTTATAGAAATGTAATTGGCTGTGTGAGATGAGATGTTTGTAAAAAGCCATACAGCAGTTTTTAATCTACCAGTTCTAGGGATAACCAAATACAAACGAAAAGAGTTCTCGATTTGTCTATTTAAGCATCAAGCCAGATACGTTTGTACGTATTTTCCAAATCAGTCTTTAACATTTATTTTTATGATCTTTACTTGGCTTGAGTGTTTGTAACAATCATGAATGAAATTTAATAACTTGAAGATTATTTGGTAAAACAAAACAAATAATGCCAGAAGTTGTCACAGGCTAGCTCTCTCTACTGCGATTCAGCAACTTTTAACAGTTGCAGAACAAAGCTTTCTGAATCTTTGACCATGCGAGCAGTTCCAGAGCTCAAGGAGAGTCTTCTTGTGCCTGAATCCACACTTCTATGCTTGAGGAAGCAAGGTAGCCAGCCCCACAGTGGAGGCTGTCTCTCTTGTCTGCTTAGGGCTCTGGGCTTCTGCACTACTTGGCACTACTGAGATTTTGTCAGCCCAAGGAATCAATGGGGAATGTGCTGAGTGCTTTTACTTTAAAAAAAAAAAAAAAAAAGGGAAAAAAAGTAGTAGAAGAAGAATGTAAGCCCCAAGCTTTGAACCCAAAATACACTGTGGACTTTTCTAAGTCCCACTCATGCCCACACAGCCTTTCATAATTGATGCGTTTTCAGGTCAGAAAGCGCAAATACATCAATCAAAGCTCCTGTTGTCCCTAAGGCTCGTTCATTTGCATTCCAAGTAAGGCCCGTGGTTTGTGGGTCAGATGTAGACAGAAGGCTGATATGTGGCCCAACATCTCAGGCGTCCGAATGCTGCAGGCTTCAGAGGCAGCTGTGAGGGTTGCCTACGAGCTCTTCCTATGCGCCTGACAAGTGCTTGATAGAAATCTGTGCATGGGCGTCAGGGGAGGTTTTGCTTGTACAATGCTGTCATGACGTGACCTTTCTCATCTACTATTTAAAGAGTTTTGCTATGAATAACTGTGAAAATTTATCTAAGTACCATTTACTGGAAATCCTCAAAGGCTTTGGAACAATTTCATTTACAATGAAGGAATAGAAGACAATCTAAATATCCCAATGCTGTGAATCAGGTTTTCATCATCATCCAGCCCTGCTCTAACTTAACTGTGTCAACTTCCCCTCAAAATGTTTCTATTTCTTTATGTTCTTCAGTGAAGAAAATTCTGCTTTCTTCTTTGCCATTTCCTCTTAAGGCTATTCTGATGATGAATGAAATCTGGGCCCATTGGAAGTTATTCTTGTGATCACAGCTTAGATGACAGAGGTAAATGAAGAGTTTAAAAAAAGTACACAATTTCTTTCCCACAAAGTGTTACCAAATCATATAAAGTCATTTTTTTAACCTGCCCTACAAAAGCCAAATTTCTTTTCTCACACTGCAAACTCATTTGACCACTCTCACCAGCTCTTCACTGTGGAGATAACAACAGCCACCCCTGACACTGCCTCTGCTTTAGCCCTGGATGCTTTCACTCACACACACACACACACACACACACACACACACACACACACATTCTCAATTAGTCAAAAAATGTGTCAAATGTAAATAAAATGTATATAAAAGGAGAAGCATCCACAATTTTGTTCAGTGTCAGGAAGCCTGAGAGAGATACTTGGCCAGAAAGATGAGATGGGGTAGGCTGCTCAGAAGGTAGGAGTCCTGGGACACACAGGAGTAACTGAGGAGTAACTGGTGGCACGTTCATCAAGTGCATGGTGTCACAGACCCTTGACTGGTTGACATCATTTGTGAGGACAAATTCAAAATGTCCTCACAATTTGAATTCAAATTCAAATGGGGACAGTTCAAAATGAAAACGGAGGATCTCTTGTTCAAAAGTTCCTCATAATTTCAAGAATTGTCAAAGTGGCAGAGCTTTAGACTACATGTGAGACAATTCTAGGCACTTTTTAAAAAATTATTTATTTTAATTGGAGGATAATTACTGTACAATATTGTAGTGTTTTTTTGCCATACATTGACATGAATCAGGCACAGGTGTACATGTGTTCCCCCATCGAAACCCCCCTAACTCCTTCCCTACCCCATCCCTCTGGGTTGTCCCAGAGCACTGGTTTTGAGTGCCCTGCTTCATGTGTTGAACTTGCACTGGTCATCTATTTTACATATAATAATATACGTTTCAACAGTGTTCTCTCAAATCATCCCACCCTTGCCTTCTCCCACAGAGTCCAAGTGTGTTTTTTACATCTGTGTCTCTTTTGCTGCCTTGCATATAGGATTGCCATTAGTCCTGACACTGTGCAGGTCTCCCCCCACCCACCCAAGAGGCCTGTGTGAAGCTCTGGGAAGCCAGAAATGCCTCCTCAGGGGGTCTCAGGTTTCTGCACTCACAACCAAGCCCTTTGAGGATCCCTTCAGGATCCATGAAGAAACAGACTTTTTTTTTTTTAACCCATTTTTGCCTTACGCTTTTTCCTTAGAGAATAAAAATATTATTAAGAATCTGCTGAAGATAAAAGACAGACGTGTTACTAAATATGGCTCTCTAGACCATCAGCCTGGACTCCCAGCTCCTGGACAGTCTGTGGTTGAACATGAGCGCAAGGCCTCTTGGCTTCATCTTCTCGCCATTCCCCTCATCACAGGGTCTGCTTCCTTCATCCCGAGTCACCAGAGCAGCTTCCTGGGCCCTAATCTCTCTGCCCAAATGCTCAGATCACTCATTCTGCCAGATGACTCACTCTGTTTATCCAGGGAGACCCAGTGATAGAGTGGACAAGACATGGGTTTCGAGTCAGTCAGGACTGATTTCAAAGTACACCTTTGCCACCTTTGCTTTATTTGGCAAATATTAAGTCACTGATTCTCTTAACCACCCTGTGAGGGCAAATATTATCCTTGTCTCCTTGTTTCAGATGAGGAAACTGAGACCCAGAGAGGTTTTGCAACTTGCCCAAGGTCACACAGTTGGTGAGTGGCAGAGCTGGGTTTCAAATCTCAGCACATGGGCTGCAGAGTGCCTGCCTGCTTGGGAGCATGTCTCTGTGCTGACTCGGTGAACTAGATGGCCCCATCCTACACTCACTGCGTCACCAGGGCAAATGCCAATACTAGCCTAGGTTTCATCATTGTAGCCCAAATATAACCATCTCAAATGGTAATGCAGGGATTAATGTTAAAAAAACAAAAAAAAAATGGAAATGCATATAAATGCTTTATAAAGCCCTATACAAATAGTAACACTTCTACAGTTTTTACTTTGCTTGAAGAACCTTGCATTATTTGTGAAATCAAGTCCAAATTTCTTACTGTGGCTTTCAAAATCATCAAAAGGTGCATCAAGCCAGCTTTCCACACTCTTCTTCACTATCCTTCACAGGCCTATTTCTTTTCTGTTTTATTTTTTAATTAGTTTTTATCATTTGTTACTTCTCTTGAATTTTCAAAGTAAATTGCTATATCATATGTCAATATGGGCAGTATCTGTATCCCATCCCATTGCCTTTTACTTTCTTAATTTTTATTGGAGTATAGTTGATTTACCATGTTCTGTTAGTTTCAGGTGTACAGCACAGTGAATCATTTATACATATCTTCCACATATGTGTTCGATAACATCTTATGGAAAAACACAAATGAACATTTTGGCCAATGCAATACATATATTCACTCTTTTTTAGATTCTTTTCCCCATATAGGTCATTACAGACTATTTAGTAGAGCTCCCTGTGCTATACAGTAGGTCCTTATTAGTTTTATATATAGTAGTGTGTATGTGTTAATCCCAATCTCCCAGTTTATCCACGCCCCCACCATTGCAGTAACCATTTGTTTTCTTCACAGACTTATTTCTGTCTTTACACTGTCAGGCTTACTGACTCCCCAAGACTTTCCCCAATTCATGGCTCTTTTTCTGTGCCTTGCCTTCTCCCATCAGCCTTCTCAGCTAATTCATCTAATCTGCACTGATCTTTTTCTTTTGTGATCCTGACTTCTCCTCTCCCTTTCAAGGACAAGTAGCTCATCTTCCCAACTTAGTTTTATATTCCCCGAGGGCAGGAGCCACGTCTTACTTCTAGTGTATATGTTATGTCTCCCCGACATACAGGAGCCTATTTTTTCATTCTCCCACCCCACCCCCAGAGTCTCGTCCCAGCACTAGGCCTTCAGGAACTTGTGGATTTGTTTTAGATGTGCACAGCATCTGCTCGAGTGCTCGGCACACAATGAGAACTCCATAAGTCTTATTTTTAGAGGCAATCTGTTACCACATAAGGACTACCAGAAATTACTCATACTCTTTGTGTAAATGGATTTATACAATTAAAATGTTTAGGAGCTGGAATAAGGATGAGGGAAAGAAAAGCATGAGACTTTTTTTTTAAAGCTGAAAGGAACAATAGAACTTCTAGTCCAAATGTTTTCACTGGTGTGTCACAGAACAGGTGTGAGGATTGTTGAAAACAATTTTTTTATTAATGATCATTAACATGTCAACTTTGCAGATGATTTACTACTTTTTATGAATCGAAGTGGATTTCAGGTTTCCCCAGTAGTAAGCTCCTTTTTATTCAATTGTTTTCTTGACTGGAAAGGCTAAGTCTAACTACTTTCTTTTTCAGATGAGGAAACTGGGGCTCAGAGAAGGGACTGGTTCAAGGTCACATGGAGAGTTAGCAGAGGCATGGAGGCAAAATCTGAGGGCACCTTGTCTTCTGGGGAATGGTCCTGCACTGTCTTCAGGTCCTCCTTCATAAGTAAATCAGAAAGAATCAGTGTGATTGAAGACCAAAACAAAGCAGAATTCAGAAAAACCCACAGTCTTACTGCTGTAGGAAAATGTTTGTCTCCTGATAAGGGATCAAAGCTGAGGAAAGATTTCTTTTGGAGACACAAGGCAAGAAGATTTTGTGAACTCCCCATTTCCTGGCCATCTGTTAAAAATCACTCTAGAAAGTGTATATTTACCCCTTAGACTTTACCTTGTCTTTGTACAAATATCCATCCCTGGATATAGACACTCAGAAAGTCCAGTTGGAAAACCACAAACTCCATCAACAGAGTCAGAACCTTCCCCATTTTAATCTGTAAGAACAGAATAATAAACTTATTTAAATTTTTTCATAATATTTGAACTGTTTGAGTAGTAGAACTGAACAACTTTCTGAAAAATTTGCACGAAACAACAATTAGATTGTCTCTATCTGAATAAATGCAATTTAAAAAGAGTAAGATTCCTTCAACAAGCCCTGCTTTCAAATTATCCAGATTATTGGTTAAAATGTACTTGCTTTTCAGAGATCTATTTAGTACATAAAATAGTTTTTGTTTCAAAATTTTGAGTTAAACATTTGCAATGTAATTATACTGTAAATTCTTAGTATCTCAGTGGCATCCTATTTTTTAAATTTTTTAAGAGAATGGATTGGACAAGATAGTCTACATGTCCTCTTCCACAACCTTCTGTAACATGGCAGAAGAAAACAGAAAGCAAAGTGTAGATGGGTTTTCCTTGCATTCACTAAGGCTTTTAATAAGCCCTTTAGACACCTGGAAAGCAGAGGAAGTTTTTGAATAAATGTGTGTTTCTCTTTTTTACCCTTGCAAAATTTATGTCAGCCGAATATTACAGGATCGAGGGCTTTTTTTTGTTTCCAGTTAAAATCAATCTGACCAACTAGAGACACAGTGATCCAGCAATAAAACTATGGCTGAAGTTTATGATCTGTTAGAAGCCAAATACACTTGTCAGCTAAGAGCTTTGCTCACTGGAATGAATCGTTGAATTTCCGAAGCTCAACTGAATTGTCCAAGGGTCCGTCAGTTTCCTTTATGATAAGAAACTTGGCAGTGTTGGCTAAAAGGGTAGGATGATGAACAACCAAATGGGGAAACTGCTTTGTGCCCTGAAATGTGATAATATGATTTTCCTAGAGAGAGTCATAGTTTAACTTTCCTAATTATCACACAGAATAAGCCCCATAGAAAACTCCCCCTACCAAACAGCTAGATGAAAAATCCCATCACCTTCCTCCCCTCCCCCCAAAGCAGTAGAACGTTGTGATTTACAAAGACGTAAGAAAAATGTTTTAAACATCTTAAAAGTCAAGTTTTAGGAAGATAAACTAACCTGAGACAAATGTTACATTTGAATCTTGTAAAAAATAAAATCAGACATGGCTGTGTCCAAATTAGACACTGAAAAGGAGAAGGGTAAGAGATTTTCAGGCTTGAAGTACCTGAATAATTGCCTTCATGCATTGTCCACTTTGTGTGTAGCAGTCACTCCCCAAATAACCTAGAATCAGAGCATATCCATTGAGTTCATCCAGGCCAACACTACTCCAGATAGGAAAACTGAGACCCAGTGAGAACTATGACTTATCCTCACAGCTTCTTAGCTGTACGAAGATCAGAACCTCAGATCCTGGGACTCTGTTATGAAACACCACCTCTAGGTTCTTTTCTGGACAAGTTGGACTTTATGAAACAACTGTGTTCTGACAGAAATATGACTTAACATAGTCTGAACCCAAAGAATTTCTCTTCTATATGGAAGACTTAAGAAACAAACCAAACAGACAGGTCCTAGGAAGACCTAAATGATAAGCTCTGAAAGAATTCATCATTCAAGCTTGTCAGGGAGTGTATTTTCTCTCAACTCAGAATCTCCTGATTCCAAAAGTCAATAACAAGGAAATCTCAGTGCTCAGCAGTAAAGTTACTTTTAAGTCTAGAATGTGATCATTGGGTTCAATAGGCAGATTCAGGTGTCACTTAAAATTGGGCCTGCTGGCATGTAATAAACTTTAGATCTTAGCTGTGTGTTACCATAACTTTTCTGCCATCATCACGGTGTGCATGTGTGTGTTCTTCATAAGCTCTGAAAATTGTTCCAGTAAATATTTGTTTAGGACTTCCTGGAATAGCTAAAAACCCATTACAGTTGCTTTGAACTTAGATCCTTCAGTTTTCCACCCTTCTTCAGTGTTCACATGAGAGCCAGTCTTATTCATTCATTCATTATGGACATATTTATTGAAGGGTTATATATTCCAAATCACTATGGCAGGTGTTAATGCTGTGAAAGGAAAAGGGGCTTGAGGAGTGAGTGACTTGGCTGAAGATTACCCAGAGCACACCCTATTCACCTCTCCTATTTGCCCAACAGTCACTTTGTGAGCCAGAAATTACCTTATATTTTACGTTGTACCCAACATTCTGTTAAGATCTAATGTATCCCAAAGTGCCAGGTAACTAAATCTGACAGATAATTAGCTCTAATGTTCCTTTTTAGGGTCATGTTGATAGCAAACACAAAATAATGGTTGAAAAATCAAATTAATAAAAATGATGTATAACTAATCACATACTGTTGCCCAGGGAAACATGGGTCAGGTGCATTTCCAGACCCCATTCAGTAATGACATCTATTTTGATGGTCTTTTCCCAGGATCAACAGGCACATATGATTTGCTGTCTGATATGACATGTGTTCAGAATGGGGGGCTGTATATCCCTTTCATTCCCATTCCATTTCAACTCATCTTTCGTGTGGCTCAGCTGGTAAAGAATCCACCTGCAATGTGGGAGACCTGCATTCGATCCCTGGGTTGGGAAGATCCCTTGGAGAAGCAAAAGGCTACCCAATCCAGTATTCTGGCCTGGAGAATTCCATGGACTATATAGTCCACGGGGTCGCAAAGAGTCGGACATGACTGAGTGGCTTTCACTTGTAAAGGATGAGATAATTTCGTGTACTAAGCACCAACTCTCATTCTTCATTAAAACACTCTAGAATGAGACTATTCTGATTGTTTTCACAGACTTGTGAAGGCCATATGAATAATCTGAATATATGGCGAAGACAGTAAATTAATAATCTAAAGAAGGGATAATTGCAAATCATCTTGTTCATCACACAAATCTCAAATCCTTTGTTATACATTTGTGAATGGAACATACCTGGCAGATATATTCTGATGTCCAACCAATGCAAATACCAAATAAGTCACTTTGCTATATTATTGCCATGATTACAGCAACAAATGCATCACTCTCTCTTGTTTTGACTCGTCTTTGGGAATACAGTTATAACATCTTCTTTAATGAATTCATAATTTCTATTTCTTGGATTTGCATGCCAATCTTTCTCATTTTACAGATATAAAAGTATTAAATCACCAATGGTATTAGACAGAAAAACAGTTGGCTGTTGTGTGGGTTGGTGTGTGTGGTGAGGGCAGTGTGAAATCAGACTTTCAATTCCTAGAGAGATCTCTATTTGAATTGTTTTATTGTTCTTTCTAATTTTAATTTTTTAAGGCTGATACCAATGGGCATTCATGGAAAAGTATCAGTATGTTTTTAAAAGGACATATACCCTTAATATGTAAATTCTAATCATACAAAGAAGACCTTAATTTGTAAATATTTGAACAGTATAGACCAAGGCAAAGAGAATACTTTGTCATCAACTCTTCTCAAGAGCCTAAAGAATTTTTCTAACTAATTCAAATGTTCATTTTTAGTGAATATTTATTAACTGAAAGCTAACTATAGCATATAAGAATTTTATATAAAGTTTATCCAATAAAACACAGTATCATTTGATCACATTTTCAATATTTCACTTTCCCTATTAACAGCCCAAAATATGGCACTCATTTTTTTGAAATGATGTCACTATTTGGCATAGAAGTCTATTTACACGAGAGTGCATTTCATTTTCCATTTATTCCAGTAACTTGAAAACAATTATTTGCAACTAAATCTAACAGTATTTGTACAAGTACTTTCAAGCTAAAATACTGCTAAAAAATTCCAACACACATGCAGTTTAATATGTTTACATGATCACATATATTTATTATAAAACCTGTGACTTTAAGCACTTTATAGGATGTGAATACAGGAGTCACTCTACTGTCTAATGAATCATGGCCACGTCTGACAGAGAAGATGCTGCGGAGCAGAAGAGTCCTGTGGTCAATGGAGTTGAAATGGGTTGGCTACTCGGACTGTTCAGGAATGCTACTGCGCCCTCAGAAAATCACTTCATAGCTCCAGTCACACAAAACTGCAGCGGATTTTCGAGTATAAGCCCTTAGCAACCAAGAAACTGGTAGCGCAAGCAGCACTGGCAAAACACACTCTTATTATGCAGGTGCGCTGTGTTTTAAGCAAAGTCGATATTGAAACTCCAAACATACAAAAAAGATAAATTAGACAGATTATTTGTGTTATAAAATGGTTTTCTGCTTTATAAAAGGATTGATTCACAAGTTTCCTCTAAATGGCAGCTCTCCTAATGCTTTTAAAATACAATTTAACTTACAAAACTTCAATTTATACGTGACTTTTTGCACAACCATTGTGGGAAGCAAAGTACACCTATATACAGTACTTACTTTTCTCTCAGGATTTAGGTGTCTTATTGTCTTTGTAAAAGACACTTAAGCCAAAATTTATATTTTAAGCCACTGAAATAGAAAGTCAATACTGCCTCTAAAACATGGATATTCCAAAATTATGTTTGTGATTTTTTGTATTTACAATTTGGGGATTCATCTTTACAATGTACATCTTTAGATAGCAGAAGTATATAGCTATTTTCAGGCCATAATATTCAGCCCTATTCTGCAGAAATTCGTTTTTACTTTTGTGGGTGTTCTCCCTGTTTAGCTGTGTAACTCTCAAAAGATGTTAATGGTGGTTACACAGTAGCTAGCCCATGATGTATCAGTGTTATACTTCATTGTACAGAATCATCTTCAAAAACTCAACTTCCTGCATTTCACTGCTGTCCCCACTGTTTTTTCAGGTGGTCATTCAGATAAGGTTCTCCTTTTTTAGTACTAAGCTCTCTGCAGGGTGTAGGGGTGAGGGGGTGTGCAGAGATCCTGACTACTGTATCTCTGCACCCCCTTAGCACACAGCACAGAGCCTGGCCCCTAGGAAGCAAGCACTCAATTACTTAGTGAATGAACGAGGAAATGACTGGATTAGGAGAATTGTCTAGAAGGATTCCTTCAGTCTAGGTTCCAATCCAGTTATGTTTCTGGAATGTGTACAGCCATAATGAATTTCTAGAGTCTGAGAAATCACAGAATGTCTCTCTTTTTCATTAGACACTTTTCATAAAATCCATAGAATATTGAACCCTTGATGAAATGAAAATATTTAGACAAATTAAATCACCTTAGAGGCCAGAGGATAAAGCAGAGGAAACTGAAGGGTCATTTCCTTACTCACCAACTGCTGGAGGGAAGTAACAAGGCACACAGGCTGACCAAAGTCCAGAACCAAATTAGACTTTTGGCAATTGTGTCCAGACTGAAAAGTGGTGCTTTTGAGTGTTTTGATACAAACTTAGACACAGGTATATTCAGAAACAGCAGAAGCAACTAATTAAGAGCTAGAATCAGAGGGAATTACCATTTGCCAGATATACAGATCTGTTTCAGGCAGGGCCAGGGGAGATCGCATTCTGCTGGCTGGAACCATTTCGCTGTGCTTGTGCTCATACCCATTATAAGCTGCATGTGAAATAAAAGTGAAATAGCAAAATCCAGCTGTAGGAGATAAACATAAAAATCCTAAAATAAAATATGTTTTAAAGTACTTGAGTGGATAAAGCAAAACAATACAATCAGTGGGGATGCTAATAAGTTAAAAAACATAAAGTGTTTGTGATTGCATTAAAAAAATAAAGCTTCACAGTATATGGTGTTTTATGCCTTTAAATGAAATAGTCTGGACCACATTCAAACGATTTCATCTTAAAATCTAACACAAAATAAAGTACACATCTAAGAAGCACGAGGATTTAAAATTAAACCATAGTTATTAAGCAAAAGAGTTTATGAATTTGAGTTCTTCCAGGAGGCCGCTTTAAAATCATGTAACTAAATGAATAGTAAGCTATCTCTGCTTAAAATGAATGAATTAGTTTTTCTATAGAGACTAGTATTTAACAGAAATGACTTTATTTTCAGGAGAATACGAACATTGAAGTGGAATCACGACAGCAGTGGTTCTAGGCATAGAGTTTAAACCAAAAAACTCTCTTAATAGAAGATGGATGTTAATGTGCCTTCATAATCATTCCCTCAAATACCTACCTCAGTGTTCTATGTTTATCACTGCACCAAATGAGAGCAGACATGACAGACTCGTTGTAAATCTTATGTGTATAAGAGGAGATGGTTTCCGGGAGCTATCTCCAAGTTCAACGGGCAGATCACTCCTGCTCCTCTTCTATGAAACGTAAAATCTCCGGACATTAACCTTCCTGTAAATCATTTCAGCCCACCATTTTAAACTTCAATCTAATGGATTTAAATAAGAATTATGATCTCCAAAGAATGAACACGTAAGCTTGTCACTGTAGATGTTCGGAGATTTTAGGGTATTAAAGGCATTTATTTTCCTGAATGTCCTTTACATTTATATATACACAGTTACCTTCTATTGTTAAAAAAACGATTTTGCACCAGTAGTTACTAATCCAAATAATTTGGACTTAAGTAATTTCTAATTGAAAGCCTATCACATGAATTGTTTATAGTGACAGACAATAAACTATTAGTCATTTTAAAGCTTTAAAAGTAAGTCATCAGGATCCACTTCAATCTCCACATGATAATAAAGGATTATTATGTGCAGTAACCTATTTATGAAAAGGAAACAGTGTGCTTCTTTCAGATGCCATCAATTGCTTTAATAAGGAACTGAAAAGCTCAACTACTTTATATGCAGATCACCACCCCAGTTGCATAAGGATTTACAATAGACAAAACAAAACTATTTTTTGTTGTAAAGAAGGGCTGTTTGTTTAAATCACACAATAATATTTGCATCTAAAAATTATGTACAGGCTAATAAGGCTTCAAAAATGTTATGTAGACTTGGTTAGTTTCAAATCATTTTAATTCTAACACCAAAACGAAAAGCTTGCTCAAGCCAAGGAAAAATTCAAGCAATACTCGCCTGAAGGCGGCAGGGGAAGAAAAGATGCCTATTTTCTCCATTTAGGCATTTATTAATTGCGTTGGAGACGCACAGGGTACATCATTTGATAGCTCCCTGTTAAAGCTTCCATAAACTCAAGAGGAAAATGCTGCTTTCTCTGAAAATGGGAAAATTGAGATGGATTCTGAGTCTAACCTTTAATCCTAAAAGAAATTGCAAGTAACGTATACATTTGTCTCTTTTGCCTTGAATTTGCAGAGAACTTACTTGGGATGTTTAAATCTCACCTTTGAAGTCTTCCTTCAAGGTATTTAATGGCTGTATATCTTTATTAAATGAGGTGTGTGGCGGCCTCTACTGGTGTGTGTTTATAGAAAATGTTTCAATAGGCAGAAAAAATATTAATTTCAATTAAAAAGTTAGAAATACAGACTCTTTCATTTAAATATAAAAATATCTAATTTAATGCAGGAAAAATATATTACAAGTTGTGTAATGTACTCTTTAATTAGGAAAATAATCTAAAACACTGACCATGTTAGTGTAAAATAATGATTTACAGAAGGGCATTAATTGTTCAATTCACTCTGATATTGGGTTAAATATATTTTATTAATGAATTACTAATCCCAACTGAGGTGGTTTATTACCTCTAGTCCACTGTTAAATCCCCTTAGTTGACTTAAATAAAATCACTTAGAACAAACCCAAAGGAAAGGAAACATTTTACAGTTAAATCTATAAAGTCCTAGAACTAGAATCATTTGATGACAAGCTGGTTTCTATAACTCAAGCAAACTGTACGTTGACTTAATATAGCTGACATTTCAATCTATTTTACAGTGTTTTTAATTTCAAAAATACAACACATTAAAATATGTTCAATTTATCAAAGCTAAAAGCAACATTTAAGTAATGTACTTAAAGTGCAAAGGCACTTTAACATGAAGAAGTGATGCCCAGTGGCTATGCTTGGTAACTGAAGTCCGAAATACCATATATCATTATTTACAAAAGAATTTATAGTCTCAAAAGATCTTTGGAGATCTTCTACAAAATACACTAAATATCCATTTTCATTTGAAAAGTTTGCTTACTGTTTCTTCATTCACTATAATCTCCTCTTCCCATTCCCACACTGGAAAAATAAAAGAAGAAAAAGGAAACACAGCCATAAACAAAGTATATGAAAAATTGCATTGTAGAAACATTCATGTTCAATGATGATTCCTAAGGAAAGAAGGGGCGGGGGGAAAGGTGGGGGAGAGAGGAGAGCAAGAGAGAAATAATTTAAAGGAAAACTTGAAAAAGCAGTATCATTGCTTCACCCCATCCCCCAAACATCTTCAAAGTCCCCCACTGAGGCTGAGAAAGGGAGAACAGACACACACTAAAGCAAATGCCCAGCTTCCAAGAGTTTGGAGCAGCATCCTTTGATGCCAGAGGGTTGTCAATGATTTCCCTTCACAGCTGACTGATTGCAGTTTGTTTTTCCAGAACTTCGAGGTAGTCTGGTTCTGATTGCGGCTTAGCTTGCAGTAAAGGGTGGTCTGCTTTAGACTGCCCCACAAAGCATTTCCTGGGAGTTCCATATAAAACGGTTTTATTGATTCTGTCTTGGTTTTGGCGTCGAGATTCATAGGAAGGGGTGAACTGCCTTTTAGGTAAGGTACAAAAGTTATAGTGGACGAGTCCAGCACTGGGCAGCTCCTTGACCCGCTCAGCGATATTCTGATACAGCAGCTCCGGCTCTCTCGGGGCCTGCTTTTCCAGCAACTCCGTGGCACTGATAGTGTAAGCAAGTGTGGCTGGCTCTTCTTTCTTCTCCTCCAGGTTGCTGTAACTGAATTCTTGCAGGTTTCGGTAATAGGCCACCGGGTCTCCTTCCTTCTGCATGTAGATGGGGTTTTGGCACATCTGGCCCACAGGTGGAGGGATGTAGTTATAGACGTGGCCGTCTGCTTTATCCTGGGTCTCGGTGTTGTAAGAGCCGTACTGTAACTGGAAGGAACTTACATCTAAGTTGTTGGCACTCCGAGGAACACTGGGCACCCCCTTCCGGCGTTTCAGGACAAAGACAAATAAGCCAGCGCCAAAACAGACAGATAAGATAAAGACAACCAGCAATCCTAAAATTAAGACAGAAAGTGGAACTTCCGTGTGCAGTTCAGGGTAAGAACTGGGAGACACACTGAGTGAGCGAGGTGTGTCTGTGTTGTGATTCATTGACAAAACGGTTCCGTCTGACAAGTTCGGACCGTCTGGACAGATCGCCTCCCTCCCCAGAAACTTCAGGATCTCCCCGGCGTGTTTTGCGGGAGATTCACAGGTCACCTCATTGATGATGACAGGGGAATTGGCATGCTCTGTCCAGTCCTTCAGTCCCATGATGTCACAGGTGCAGTCCCAGGGATTCTCTTGGAGATCAATCTGGATAAAAGCGGGAAGCTGATCTAGAACTCCTTTCACTGGCAGGTGAGAAAAATGGTTGTTTCTCAGATTCAGCCTGGTGAGGGCCGTGCCCCCAAATATGTTATCAGGCAGGGACCGCAGCAGGTTGTTATTCAGAAACAGCAGCTGTAGGTTAATCAAAGCATCAAAGGTCAGCGGCTTAATTTCCTTAATGACATTATACTCTAAATAGAGATACTGCAAGCTCTGCAGCCCATCAAACATAGCTGGAAACAGCACTTCAAGGTAATTGCCGTTTAGATAAAGTCTGCGTAAACTGGTCAGGTTTGTGAAGGCACCTTCCTGAATGACTGCAATCCTATTGTTGCCTAGATGCAGCAGATCCAAAGAACTGTATTCTAGGAGATCGTTCTTATACACCGTTTGAAGATAGTTCCCTGTCAGGTAGAGTTTCTTTGGACTGGTGGGTTTGGGCTGCAGGTCGGAGATGTTGGTGAACTTCCGTTCTTGGCAGTTGACGTTCAGCCCATTGTCGGAGCTCTGAGAGGTGCAGACACAGCTGCTGGGGCAGGTGAGGGGCACCGGGGACTTGGTCTGGTACACCATGATGGGGCCAAAGCTCTGCCTGTCTTTCGACACTGTGACCCGGGGGGTGGGACGGTTTCTCATTTTGGGTGGCCGGCTGGCTTTTGGAGCCCGGGTCGGGTTGAGAGCAGGATTCAGGGTAGGTGACAGCCTCGGGATGTGTGTGTCAGCGTGGCTGCCCCTCTGAGCCGAGTCGCCGGTACTTTTTCTGGGGCAGAGGTCTTGCCTGGTCAGCTGGGTGACATCTTTGCCGTGCAAGCGGAAGGGGGTTTCACAGACAATCTCCCCCACGAAAACGGTGATGGTGTCCAGCCAAGCCTTGAGCGGAAGTAAGTCGCATGTGCAGTTCCAGGGGTTCTCCTCCAGCTGGATCTCCATGATGCCCCCAATGTGCTCGAGGACCCCTGCGAAAGGCATCAGTTTCAGTCGGTTCCCACGCAGGTCTAGGTGGGTCAGCAGGACGAAGCGGAACACATTGCTGGGCAGCGACAGTAGGAGGTTGTCGTTCAGAATGAGCACTTTGAGCTTGTTCAGCTTGCTGAAGGCCCCCGCCTCGATGGCGCTGATGTAATTGTAGTCGGCCTGCAGGTACTCCAGGCTCTCTAAGCCCAGGAAGGTGTCCTCCCTCAGCACCTCGAGCTTGTTGTTGTTGAGGTGCAGCCTCTTCAAGGTCTTCAGCCCGCTGAACGCCCCGGTGCGGATCTCCTGCAGCCCGTTGTTGCCCAGGTGGAGAGTCACCGCGTTGGAGTAGTTGACAAACTCGTTGGGGTACAGTCTGGTCAGGAGGTTGCCATTGAGGAAGAGCTGATAGATTCGGTACTGGGGGGGCTGGAGCAGGCTGACCGTTGTAAATCCTTTGTTTTCGCAGTTAATATTCAGGACGTTCTCCTTCTCTTCGCACAGGCAGCGGATCTTGCAAATGTCTTTGGCAGTTTTGCGACTCTCCGTCTCTAAGATCCCGGCCACGGTTAACACGCTGAGGAACCAGACGCCGCTCAGCATCTTTAGGCGCCGTCGGGGTCAGCTCAGGTACCTACAGGCAAACCTTGGGCGGGGGGCGAGAGAGAGCGGGAGGCGGGGGAGAAAGAAACACGGAGGCCCGATTAAAATGGCAAAGCGAGGGGGCGGCGTGGGAGGGAGGAAGACGGCGGGGAGTGGGCAGCGTGGCAGAATGATATCACTGCGTTTTTTCCCCAGCGGTTTCTGCTCTCCTCCCCTCCCCACCCCACCCCCGGCCCACCCACCCATGCGTCCCGGCACCCACATGCTTGCACCTGATTTCCTGGCGGGTCGCAGCCAGCCGCGGAGTCATTAGTAACCGAGTTGTCCTACTAAATCCAGCCCATCGCCTCCTCCTCCGCCCCTGGGGGATATCTTGAAGCGATCTCGGGCGGCTTGCCCGTCCTGGGCTCACAGCAGAAATTGCTTTACTCTTTTTTTTTGTTGTTTTGTTTTTTTAACTGCGCAAAAAGGGGGTGGGAAAATCAGGGGACTGGAAGCAGGGGGAGGGGAGAGGGTGGACGAGCAAAGACAGCGCGGGGTGCTGGAGGGGGGGGGGGTCGGTTACTCACGCATCAGGAGAAGACGGGACCCCTCTCCTCTGCAGTCCGCCGGTAGTTTAGCATCTTCAGAAAGAGAGGGAGAGCAAGGTAAAAGGGGAAGCCGCTGCTTCCGGAGGGATGCTCTGCTTTCTGCCGGTTGATTTAAATTTTGCTGGGCGGGGGGGGGGGGGGCGGTGTGCGCACGAATTCGGAATCCGGCAGGCGGCAGGAGAGACCGAGGACGCTCGGAGCGGCGGGCAGCTGAGTCCCCTGGGGATCCCGGGGGGTGCGACTGCGCGCGGAGCTGGCGAAGCCTGCCGGCCGGGTCGGCTGGCGACGGCGACGGCCGAGCCCGGGCGCGCACTTCCAGTCCCCCGGC
Source organism: Cervus canadensis (assembly GCF_019320065.1). Classification (NCBI taxonomy): domain Eukaryota; kingdom Metazoa; phylum Chordata; class Mammalia; order Artiodactyla; family Cervidae; genus Cervus; species Cervus canadensis. Next base: position 105,117,516 of record NC_057419.1, read on the forward strand.
AGTGGCAGCCCTGCGCCTGGCAGTTTGAATTTGAGAGGCTTTGCGGGTTCCCCGGGACAGGGCTGGGGTGACGTCACGGGGGAGGGGGCAGGCCGGGGAGCGAGGGAGCGAGGCGGGGGAGGGAGGGGCAGACGCTTCCCTTCCCCGCCAGTAGCTTCGTCAAGCTCGAATCCCGGCTGCGTCAGTTGCTTCTGAACTCCTCCACCTCCAGCCCGGCGGGCGGCGGGTGGCTGGCGGAGCTCCTGGAGAGGGGGTTCTCCAGGAGCGGCCCCGCAATGGGGTTGGCACCGCCAGGACGCCTCGGGCCCTTCCGAGTGGTTTCTTCCACCTGCCCCTCCCTCCTGGCCCTTCCACTGGGACTGGTGGGGAGGTTGTTGGTGTCTCATTCCAGATTCCGGAGCAGGGGTTCCATCTTCCGTGTGTGCGAAATCTTCGGTGTGTGTGTGCCTCTTTGCTGTGTATGTCAGATCTTCCGTGTGTGTCCCATCTTCCGTGTGTGTGTGTGTGTGTGTGTGCGCACTCGCGCGCCTCTTCGCTACAGGACTGAGCCCGCCTGCCAGCCTCCTAGCTGAGATGCTCTTGGTGCGGAGAGCGGGCTGTGTGTGCACCAGTGTGCCTGTGTGGGAGGACGAGGAGTTCTCCCGGGGGTTCTATGCTTTGCATTTAGAGCTTTGTTTCAGTGCGCAGAGAATTACTTTCTGGGTGGTGACTGGCCAGATATTTGCCTGGATTCTGACAACCAGCCCAGCGTTAGTCTATAGACTGAGATAGACAACAACAAAACCCTTCTCCCCCTGAGGTTTATACTTAGCCAGATAATGAGGTTTAAACGCTTACTCTTAGCCTGAGGGAAGGAGAAGAGAGGTGGGTGTCAGACAGGCACTGCCAGGCTGCGTCTTAGCTGGGAGTGCAGTTCACAAAGGTGCAGAGCCCTCCAGGCTGCAGGGGCCGGGGACCCAGGGGAACAGAAGCCGCCGATGCAGGAAGACTGGCTTCTGAGAAAGAAGAGGGATGACCCGAGTCCTGGCCTGAGACTCAGGAAACCTGGCCTCCGGTCCAGTTTTGTTTCCAGGTGTCTCACGTTGTTTCTGGATCTTCCTGTCCCCACTGGCACAAGGGGGTGGACTATTCTGCCCTTTCCAGGTCTGATAATCAACTGCATTCAGATAGCCTTTCCTCATGAATATTATTGGCCAGGTGTTGGCTTTTTGCCTTCAGTATCTCCTTTTCCCCTAATTATCTATCTTAAGGTCCCCTGGACTTTTAAGTTGCCCAGTTGGAGTCCATTTGCAAAATGGGAATGTCTGCCCATGGCCCAGAAGGGCCAGGGGCTGCCTCTGGTGGGAAGGGGGGGAGGATGAGGCAGCAAAAGTAATGAATGGAAGAGAATGGGAAGAGTTGACCGAGCGAGGACGTGCCAGTCCAGCAAGGCACTTCAGCCGATTCTTCCCTGCCTCCTGGGCCCTGCCTGCCACAGTCCACACAGGGTCCCATGGGTGGGCCAAGGGTGGCAGAGAGGCACTGGCAGAGGTGATAAGCCTTCAAAGAACAGCAAGCCCCCTGCCTCTCCCCTCCTCCTTTCCTGTGAAGCTGAGGTCCTAGAATTGTCCCACCCAAACAAGTTCTTCCCTCCCCAAGAAGGGCTGGCTAGTTTATAAACAGCTCTCAAGCAACCTGTGGCTTTGGCCAGTCTCCTCCGCAATTGGTCACAGGCCTTCTTTCCCCTCCTTTTCTTTTGGGGAAGAGCCCATCCCCATCCAGTAATTCTGGCTTCACCTTGGGCAACACCGTTTCCTTCTGGGCCCTCGAATTTCCCTTTTCTCTGCTAAAGGGCAACAGTAGAGGAACTGCCCCAGAGGGGGAGGAGGTAGCCTCCCACCCACCCTGGCAACTACATCATTAGATGCCAGTGGAATGGTGCAGTGCCAGCACGATTAAACTGCCTTCCAGAGCAGAGGGGCATTTCTTTCTACATATTTCCAAATGTTAAATATACAGAGTTCCTAGAGAGAGATGGTTTATTCAGTCATTCATATAACAACCATTTTATTAATTAGGTTAATATTTCACTGAAGTAGAAGCCAACATGAGAGCTGGACAATACCTTTGCAATCAGATTCATTTTCTAGATGAGGACATTTCCTCAACCAGGGGAAGTGCTGACTTGCTTAAGTTCAAGAATCTATAAAATTAGAAACAGAACCCAGGGATTCTGAGTCCCACGCCAGCAGTTCTCCAAAAACTCACTCCTGCTTACTGTGAATTGGTGGTGGTGGTGGTGTTTTACTGAAATGTGTTCTTAAAAACAAAATTTTTTTAAGTGAAATACAAAATATGAGTTTTAGTTTTCAAAGATTGTAATTTCCTGCAGGACACGGATGACTCTGTCAATACTGTTTTAGGACAGCATCTACTAGGAATTAGGGCGGGGGTTCGTCAATGGATGACGGAGGCAGTTGAAATCCTCGACACCACAGGGCGAGGGAGACGGCGCGGTAGGCTGCCTGGGGGAGCGGCACTGGGGACCCCAAGGGGGCGGCAGCAGTCCCCTCAGACGCGGGTCGGTGGACCCTCCCACCACTGCCGCGTCTCCCGGCGGTCCCCGGGCTGCTGCAGCCGCATCCCCAAACACAGTGACGGGGAACAAATCAGCCTCCACGCCGGAAAGCACTTTAAGGAAGTTTCCTTCGGCCCCACGAGTCGGGAGGCGCAGCCGCGGCTCCGCGCCGGGGACAGCGGCTCCCGGGGCGGTGGAAAGGGGCCAAGTAAACGCGGAGCACGCGGGAGGCAGAGGCGGACGCTAAAATCGGGCAAACGTTCCCAGTCCCCGCGGGGGCGACGAATGGAGAAACTGGGACTCCGCCGCCTCGGTCTCCTTCGCATCTTCCCAAGTGAAGCCGGGCTCGGGTCTCCGGGGCCGCCGGCCGCAAGTTCGGGCGGGCGCGCAGCTCCCCTCCGCCCCGGACGCCACGGGGTTCACGGAGCCCGGCCGACCCGGGGAGGGGGCTTCCGCCGCCCGCCCGCCAGCAGCCTTCGGCCCCCGCTCCGCCTCCCCCGGCCCAGCCTTTCCGGAGAGCTCTTCTGGGAACCCAGGAATCCGGCGAGTCCCGAGAGGCCAGGCCCCGGGCCCGACCGCTCGTGCAGCCCCCTCCTGCTCACGCGCCTCCATCGCCGCGACGGCCGCTCGCGCCCCGCCGCCCCCTTCCTGGGCCCGGCTCGCCGCGTCCTCCGCCCGAGCGGTGGCCGCGCGACGCCCGGAGCCGGACCACGCCCGCCCGCGCGGACGGACGGTCCCGGGGCCGGGCAGCCGGAGCGGGGGCGGCCGGCCACCAGCGTGCGGTCCCCGGCGGATCGCGCCTTCTTTCCCCGCCCGTTCCCTCCGCCGGAGGAGCCGGCTGGCCGGCCGCGTCGCCGCGGCGTCCCCGAGTGCTCAGAACTTACCCGGCGAACGCGCCGCCCGAAGCTTCCCCCGGAGGCGCCCCCGGCATCCGCGAGCCGGGGAGGCGCGGGAGGCGGCGCGGCCTCAGCCCGGCGCGGCCCGGGAGCAAAGGCTTCGCGGCGAGCGCGGGCGGCGCCCCCAAGGGCAGGCAGATCCCCACTGGAGCGGCTCGCCGCCGGGCAGCGCTGCCGGCAGGAAGGAGGGAGGGAACCGGGAGGGAGGCGGGGAGGAGGCGGGAGGGGGAGGAGGCAGGCGAGGTGGAGGGCGGGCTGGCGGACCCCCGCCCGCGCTTATCAATCACCCCGCAGATCAGATGTCCCTGCGCTGCACCCGGACGGCGATGGACAGGCCCACAAACGAGCCTGGCTCGGCTTCTCTGACCTGTGCCGCGGAGCTCGGCTCCCGCCTCCCGGCGGCCCCTCTCGCCTGGAAATCTGCCCAGTCCCTGCAGCTTCCACCGGGAGCTGCGGCGCGGACACGGTCAAGTGATATCAGGATGGCACGGGGTCCGGACCGTAGGCGAGGGGACACTGAGACCTCAGGTTGGAAGTTCTGGACAAGTGAAAGCGGCCAGCTCTCCGAGCCGGCACCGTCCGGGACTGCCGACCCCTTAACTAGTGAGCGCCCGGGGCTCGCAGTTCGCGGGCAGATGTGTAAGGACCCCCGACGAGGCAGTCAACACGGCATTTCCATATAACGTGGAGCCGGGCGACACCAGCGTCCGCCAAAGCCAGTCTTTGGCCACGGCCCAATCCCTGGTTCCGTTTGATTCTTTTCATTCTTCACGAGGTTGCCTGGGTCGACTGGCGCGGACTCGGGGCCAGTCCTTTCGGCTTTCTCCTTTCTTTCGTCTCTGATTAGTAGTCCAGGTGGTTGTGTTTTGATCAAGGGAAGGTGCTATAGTCGAGGGTCATGGTAGCTCCAGAGGGAAGTGCGCCAAAGCCCAGAGCATTGCGTTTCCCTCCACACCCACTTTCCCTGGGTCTCCGGAAGAAAATTACAATTGTATTCATTGAAGACGCGAGCAGGTAGTAGATGCAATGGCACGGAGACTTTACCCCCTCAGTCCTGGAGGAGAGCAGCCTTAAGGAGAGTCATCACTGTCCCCTATCCTTTTTATTCCCTCTCTACAGAGTCTGTAAAACTCCAGTTCTTCAGAAATCCACTCGCTTGGTGGCAGAGAAGGAGAGCTGAGGGGAGGAGGACGTAACATTAGAGCAAAAACTAGCTCTGGGCTAATGAATCTGCCCTGCCATTTGTCTGTTTCAGGGTTATTTCCTGCACGTTTAAACCACGTTCTCCCGGCACAAACTTCCATTTCATTCTTGTCCTTACCCTGGGGAATGTTTTGTGCTTCTTCCTTCTCTTCTAGGCTTTCTTTTCTTAATGGTTTTCTAAGCAGACCACTTTGGGCCTCTTTAATAGAAAATTACTGATAATCTTATGCACGTAGGCAGACTTTATTTTAGTAATAGTCCAGATAATTTTCTCTTATATCTCTGAGGTTTTAAGGAGCATTACTGTTCCTTTTATTGACTTCAGTCCTAAGAAAGCCTTTTTGAAATTCCCCTGCCATTCAGACAAGCAGTTTCAGAATAACAGAGTTCTCACATATGCACATGGGCAGGCTATTTGCAGTTACATATTCAGAAACATTGCTTTTCTTTAATACCCTTATTCATGTAAAACCTGTTCACTATGACTATAGCAGCAGCCTGAACTCATTATATTATTACTGAGAACAGTTAATACAGTTTCTTCTTCTGCCTTTACCTCATTTCCGACGGTGTCATCTTTTTGTGTAGTCATTTAATGGGGGCTATAAACAACTACAAGGCACAGAGCTGAGGGGCTATTCAAAGGCAGAAATAATGACACATTCATGCTGGAAAAAAAAAAAGACACAGTTTACTGAGAAGAGTTGTATGTCCCTCGCCACAAGGGACACACACAAAAGCCATAACATATACAGATGAGATGAGGAACATGCTATTTTATTTTGGTCCAGTAGAAAATTGTAAAATGGGCATGCATCCATTTTAATCAGCCATGTAAGCAAGTCTAATATCTTTATCAGCCTTCAGAAAAGCACTTAGCAGCCTGCCTTTCTGCACAAGACCACACTGACAGTAAGATGAAAAAGAACAGACTTTTTGTCAGCATAACATTTTCAAGTAGGTGAATAGCTATTTCAAAGGATACCCTGAATGCACACATGCACACAAAATCAGGAACAATACAGAACTTTCTGTGAGGGTTGTTGCATAGATAATTACAGAAGGGAGTTTGAAGTGTGTAGAAGATTTAAATGTACCAATTTGTTGGGAAAATGTTTCATACTGACTTTTCTAAAAGTTTCTGTGTTACAGGGGAAATTCCTGATGTAATTGAATATCAAAGACATGAATATTAATGTATGTCTGTGAATTAGTAAAAATGACATTCTTGATTCTTTGCTGTAGTGGCATTGTAAATGCATCTCTGTGTTTGTCTGCTGAACTCAGTTGATGAGTTTATGTTATCGAAGGGCTTAGAGATCCCTGATTGCAATGCTAGTGAGGCAATAGAGAAAATTTTGTTAAATTTTGCTAGGGCTTTTGAAATTTCAAGCTAAATTTAGGAGAAAGTCAGAAGCTTCACCTAGGATGAATTTTTGAAATGTGCAGACATTACCAAGACAATGCTAATGTTGCCCAGTTACTGAGAGTACACAGTTTGCCTGAGAATGCTGCTTCTCCGCCTTTCCACACCTATCCAGGGCTGGAAAACTTTTAAATTTTTTACAAAATAAGACCAAGTAGAGACCTCACGCAGAGTCAGTAAATCTAAGACCAGTGTGAGGTGTTTTCTGAAAATAGTGTCCCTTTGAACTAAAGGTTTCAAAGAAGTGTTCAGACGGAGACAGACAAATTCCTAAATAAAGAAATGAGACACAGAGGACATGCCGTTAATACCGGTAATTATAGTTTTAAGGATATTGTAGACGTTGGTTCTCTGATGCTATTGAAAATGTGGATATTTTTGAAGTCAATGCAATTATTTTGATTATTTTGGCAGGCATGTTGGATTGGTTGGAATAGTGCTGGGCCAGGACCCAAAGCAGTTTGTCTTTTAATCAAACTCATATCCAAACCCTTGGAGACCAATGACCTGGGTTCAAATTCCAGGGTAGATCCTGTCCCTAAGTTTCCCCATGTGCAAAACTGGGTACTACCACCTGTCCTATGGAGTCAGTAAGGATGAGTACCCATATGTGAGGTGAAATATTGAAATGAGAAATTCCTAAACTCCTTTCTTAAAAAAAGTAATTGATACAAAGCAATGACTTTAGTGAGAAAGCATTGTTTTAACTGAAATTGGATAATAGAATCAGGATTTGAAAGTTTTTTACTTTTCTCATTGGAGCTATATGATGTCAGGCATTCAAATAAAAACTTGAAAACATTTCATCTTTTCCCTAGATTTTTTCCCAAATACATAGATATATGTGTATATCAGGATGTTGACTTTTTGGATCAGATCAGTGTTTGCTGTGGAGGGCTGGTATACTTAATGTGTTTAGCAGCATCCTTGGCTTCTCCCAATTTCCAGTAGCACCAGTATGTCATATATTTATATACATGTACTATATGTTTGGGCTTCTCTGGTGGATCAGACAGTAAAAATATGCCTGCAATGCAGGAGACCTGGGTTCAATCCATTGGTCAGGAAGATTCCCCGGAGAAGGGAATGGAAACCCATTCCACTATTTTTGCCTTGAGACCCCCATGAACAGAGGAGCCTGGCAGGCTACAGTCCATAGGGTCACACAGAGTTGGACACAACTGAGCAACTAAGCAGCCTATGCATACTATATATATATATATGTGTGTGTGTGTGTGTTTTATGTATGTATATGTTTGTGTATGTATGTATGTATATGTGTATATGTATATATATGGTATGTGTGTATGATATGTTTCACACTTAAACAAAATGGAGTAACATAATGCACATGATGACTTAGCAACAGAGCAAGTCCAAGGGCTCAGGCTCCCTGATGCCCTGCTTCTTGGTCTGCCTCACCCTGAAGCCTGCCCGCCACTTCTACGACCCCAAGTACTATCACTGGAGGCAGACAACACATATTGGTGCTGCTCTTTGCAAAGAAAGGTATTTTCCATCATGACCCAGGGCACTGTCATGGGTTGAAACCAGAGTTTCTGAAGCAGAATTCCTCTTGTCATAGCCATGCACCCTGAAATACTCTATTGTAGTTGATTTTAAAAACTGATGGCCGTGGCCTGCTAAACTGGTTTCATGAAGGACTAATAGGTTGTATCTTAGAGTTTGAAAAACACTGATATAGTGGATCGGGCCAAGGAGGAACAGTGAGCCAGAAAAAAGAAAAGTAAGCAGTAAAGAAAAAGAGAGAGACTAGAAATAGAGGGAAAAGAGAAGTGCATATGGTGCAAAGTTACAGTAAAACTTACAGCTCTCAACTGATTGTATTCAAATCAAATGTCACTTAGTGATGGCACCTGCACGCTGAGGGTCCCAGACCTCCATCCATCCATGGTGACCAAGTAGAGTGATTCATCACTTAGAACCGTATTTAAGCTTACTGGAATTGGGAGGGAATATACATGGCAAAAGCCATAGATTTTACAGATCAGACTTAGGACAGCATTAGTAAGTATTTCATTTATCCTGACACATTCTTCCCTATTAATCTCACTGCAGCTGGAAGTTATGTTTTGGTCTGGAGTTACAACCTAATGTGCTCAGGAGGAAACCAAATTTATTGGGTTTGACACTGCACATTATTGCAGCAGTATAATGCAGTCAAGCCTCTGTACTAAGTTCTGTTGATTTTATTTATGTATTTATGTTTGGCTAGTATAAATATATGGTAAAGTATGTGCTGTGGCAGAGAGTTTAATGCTGACTCTGCTGGAACATTCAAAAGTGTCTGCACACAAGTTGCCCAGTTCTAAAGAGTTACAGTCAGAAGAGCAGCTACTAAGGATTTGCATTAAGTATTTCTGAATTTTTTTAAAAAGTCATTTGTGAAGACAAGGCCATTAATATTCAAAAATAGCAAGAATGACACACTCTAGATCTATCCTGAACTTGTGATTTGCACAAAATGAAACAGGGTTTAGAAATTATGGATTTAGAGGGAAGGTAAGATTTAGAAAGTAAATAAAATCATTTCCAAGTAATAGCTAGATGCAGCATTCAACTGTCATTGCAAATCAATGAGAGGAGAAAGGATTGTTTTTTACCTTGAATCTTGATGATTTATTACTCAGATGTGATATCAGTTCCTTTTAAATTTTCCTTCAATTTTTCATCTCCCAGGAAGTTATCTAAGTGATATTACAATGCCACCTGGCACACACCCTGATTCACCTGATTGTTGCAGCTGAGGTCACCTTTAAGTCAAACATAATGACTACAGGACGTATATCAAACAACTTTCTGCACTTGTCTGGTCATACCATGGTTCTTAGGCTTATTAAAAAGAAAAAAAAGACCTTCGAATTTTATGGCATTTTTGATAACCTAAATATCTTTGATGTCCTCTCAGAAAAATAACCTGATGTCTATCTGGGGTGGAGGAACCATATGGCATTTCTCAAAAACATCAGTCTGTGGCAACTCCAGGACACCATGAAAAAATTGGAGGCATAATCATCACCAGATTTGTTGCCCACCCTGGACATTGCCACGGCAATTCAAGTACTGTAGTAGGGTCAGTGTCACTTTGTTAATGTTTTGAAAGGAGGGAAAAGTAAGCTTATTCTTTGCTATACATCATTGCTTCAGAATAATGAGCTCAGTATGCTGAACCCTTACCTCTTTACTTACTGATCTAGTTGGTACAGGTCAGGAAACAGCACTATTTGAACTAGACAACTTCTTTGTCATCATTTAAACATATTGAATAGGTTTATTTTAATAGATTATTTTCAATAGAAATACTAATATTTAAAGAGATGTGTACAGGTATTGCTAAATGATTGTGTTGGCTATTATTTACAGCAAGAAAAGACAATTGTCAAATTAATGAATCAATGCCCTTCTTACAATTTTTAGAAAATATAACCACTCAATCTAGGATAACTCCTAACTCTTGAATGCAAATAAATAGTATAGAATAATCCCAGATTTAAAGTTTCAGTTACTTGGAATTCTAGCATATGATTTACTCAGGGGTCAGAACAGATTTGCTATGATTTACGTTGACAACACTGGGATGTATTAGGCAGCAATGGAGTTGCTTGTTACCCCTGCTATGGTCCTTAGCCAAATTCAGTCTCGAACTGTAGTAATGATATTGATCATAGGCTTCCTGGCTTCACCAAATTGTACTTCTCCACTGATTTTTTAAGTGGCTTGTCCAAAACGAATCCTAGAATGCTAATAACCCATAATGCCTATATGGAGTTAAGTTATCCAATTTCTTGATCTGTTTTCAATATTAATATGCAATAGCACCTTAAGTCATTTTTAAAAAACTACTATGATAGGTTAATATAATAAATAATTCTCTGTAAAGTGAAAGTTGCTCAGTCTGTCCAACTCTTTGTGACCCAATGGGCTATAAAGTCCATGGAATTCTCCAGGCCAGAATAATGGAATGGGTAGCCTTTCTCTTCTCCAAATTCTCTGTAGAAAGACCCCAAAATATAAAGGTGTAGGGCGAGTGATCTATAGTTAAATTCTGCAGATTTCCCAAGCTGCTTTCACGCATGTTCAATTGTTATCTTTCATTGAAATACCAAAGTAATTAGTCATCTTTAAGAATTTTCTACTTGCCAAATGTCAGTGAGTATTTTGGGTAGTGATGTTGACTAAAAGTACTTGATAGCCTAAGAATTTGTATTTTGCATGTTTGCCTGCTTTCCCTCCTCCCTCCCTTCCTTCTTTCCTTCCTTCATTCCTTCCTGCTCTTCCTTTTTTTTTTTCTGATTTGGGAATTCATTTATCCACAATTAGGTATTTTGTCAAATAAAACTGTCAACACTTCAGGCAGCAGTCTGTATCCTGAGAAAATGATGATTTGAAATGACCCAACACCACATAGAGCTTTCTGTCAAAAAGACACCATCATGGTTCTCTTTTTACTGAATTCTCCATAGGCTCATGTAACATTAAGTTGTATAATGTTTTGATACTTTGGTTATAGAATTGTATTTTTCAATGACAATTAGTGCTAAAATTTAATGCTGCACAGTACAGTCTGCTTATGAACCATGTTACAAAATGCCCATAAAAAGTTGCTTGTTGGTCAGCCACAAGAAGAAATAACATTTTATTTCCAGACTCTTTTGACTAAAAGTTTATTGCTATTTATTAGTGCTTTGGGTGATAAACTATATAGAGTGGAATAAAATGGTTGATAAATACTTATTGAATTGAAAAATAATGAGCCCCAACTTTGTTTTGAGTTTGAAAAGATTTACCTTATTATGGGCACAGAGATGCTAAAATGTCAAATTTAATGGAATCTGAAGTAGCTTACTATTCATGTTATTATTTACTAGAATCATTTTGAGGATATGATAGTAGTTTTTTTTTTTTCATTTTGCTTTTTCCTTCCTTTCAAATTTTTTAGTAAAGTTACATAAATCCTTTAGAATAGGGACTGAGGATGCACTCTAGACACTCTCTTGACCTATGTGTCTACTTCAAGAAAATTTCTGCTAGAAACTTTTGAAGATAAAATAGAACATCTAATTAACATTTAGAAAAGGAAGATATATATCCATTTCAAGTAACCTGACCTGGATTTCAGTAGCAGGATCTCTTCTTGACATATTTGTAACTCATTTTAATTGCTAATAGGTACTGTGTGTACACACCCAAGGCAGAACAGGACTTCACCTCTCAGCATTAAAAAGGTGAATTAACTTGAAATTAATACATTTTTGTGAAGAGACATTCCATTTGTCCTAATCTAATACAGAATCAAATGCATGTGATTGACAAGCACCAAGCCTGCATCACTATAATTATTTTCAAGAGAAATCAGGTGATCTCATTGGTATGAAGTGGGGATAGTAGAAAATGTATGGGCTTTGGAGTCATATAGATCTAGGTTTGAACCCCAACTCAACCATCTAACAAGAGTGTGAGTACCGGGCAAGCTGCTTAAATTCTCCGAGTTTCACTTTTGCTTTTTTGTAAAGCCTATTATGCTGACTTTGTGAGGGCTGTTGTGAAAAACATGGAAAATAGATATAAAATGTTTCATCCTGTGTACATTTAATAGGTGAAGCAGGAACCATGTTCTCCTTCCACTGTCCTTAGGTTGGTCCACAGAGTAAGGAATACCATCCTCTTATCCTTGGAAGTAACAGGAAGATCATTGCTGTCTCTCTCACCCAATCTTGAAAGAGAAATGACCTTGTTACTGACCTTGAATGAAGAATCTGACCAAGCTCACCTCTATGCATCTTGTGTTCTCTCTTTCAGGGCCACCTATCCTCAGAGTGTGCCTAGCACTGCCTGGGGTTGGGCAGCTCTATACACTTCAGAGTCTTTTCTGTGAAGCCCAGCTGTGGCCATAGACCAGATCAACTTATTCAATTCAAGTTTAGTAGTATGAAGCTGGTATTTTGATCCCCATCTATATGGTATCTTCATTTATTTCTCAATTAGTCATGAACCCACAGTGGATTTAAAGGAGGGAAAGGCTATCACCCCCAAATCCCTAAAAATAGAGAGTCAATAAATTATAGCTACTGTTTTCATGAGGGTTTTGATGGCATCTTCATTTTTTCATAGTAATTTGGTCTACTCAAAATATGAAATGTCTGTAACCTAGTGAACATTTTTTAATGGGACATTACCGTATGCTCTAAATCTTTATTCATTAATTGGGAGGAAAAACTTGACCGTTGGTTTCTTTTATCTGAGTAGCATGATTTAGCCTATACTTTGTCAAAACCGAAATCCTTTTCACAACTTCAAAGCAGAAGAAATGCTTTGTTTGATGCTTCCTGAAGGTCAATTCTGCTTAGTCATACATTGTATGTGTTCTTTTTAAACTCAGCAAATGTCTGAGATATCAAAAGATACTGAATTTAGAGTCATTATGAGGTAATAATCTTTATCGTAGCAAGACCAATGTTCCTGTTGCAGCTTAGCCTGATTTGTAAAAATGTGTTTGAGTGTGTGTGTGTGTGTGTGTGTGAATTTAATTGTCATTTATGCTTTGTGACATAAAAACAGTCAGTGGCAGAACAGAAATGTATGTCTCCAAGGGAAAATATTAGCAGTAGTTTCCTTTCTTTTGGGTGGGCGAAAAAATTAAAGTTATCACTTATTTTTTTTGAGAATTGAAAGAATGAAAGATTGAAAAAGGAGAGAAAATAAGAGAGAAAGGAGTAATATGGAATATAATAACGATATAACAGCAAACACCTTTGTTCCCATTACCCAAATTGATGATGTAGGAGAGACTTAAAGCAAATAGGAACAATATTATTAATATAAAATATGTGAAGATTCAGATGAAGCCACTTTTGTGTCTCATTCCCAGTATTCTTTTTGAAAGTGAAAGAAAGTGAAGTCACTCAGTCGTGTCCGACTCTTTGCTACCCCATGGACTGTAGCCTACCAGGCTCCTCAGTCCATGGGATCTTCCAGGCAATAATACTGGAGTGGATTGCCATTTCCTTTTGCAAAGACATCAGTGTGTGTGTGTATGTATAAATATAAATTTAAAAAATATACGTACATGGATAATCTATAGGTCTCTTTTGTGAGAAAATACTGTATGTGGTATTCTTTATTTTTTAATGTAACATTTCTTTTAGAGCTTCCCATGTGGATGCACAGAAATCTAATTCATTTAGCTTGACTGCTATAGTCATCTATCAAGTTATATTTATCAATTATAAGGCTGATAGTCATCTAAGTTGGTTTCAATTTTTCACCAATGCAAACAAGCCACATCCTTGTAATAAACACCTGTTCTTGTCACCTTGCCTTCACTGTGATGAGTACATGCTTGTTTTTCTCCTATAGTACAGGTTCCTATTTATTTTTTCCATGGCATCTAACACTGTAACAATGTATTTAGTTATCTTATCCATTATTTACTTTCTAAAATAGCTATGTCCCCCATTAGACCGAAAAGTGTGTATGCAGGCACCATCTTTGTCATTGCTATTGTTCACCAATGTGTATATGTTTTGTGACTGACATACAGTGTATACGCTATCAATATTTGTTGAATAAGTGAATAAATGGAAACAACAAATGAATCACTTCTTTCTTAAGGTGAATTTGCTGCCAGGAATCTCCTCAGTCCTTCCCACAAATAGACTTCTGGCAAGCCTGCTCCTCGGGTCAGCTAAAAATACGCAGTCCTGTCTCATTCTGCATCACCAATGTGGCTAAGCTTTAAGCTCAGGGTTCTTGTAGGTGCAGTGTAATCTACCAAGAAACCAGACCTCATATGGACATGTTATTCCCCTGAATTCTAGAGTCACGGGGAATAGAAGTGGCTGTCATTCTTTGTGAAGATAAAGTTGTCCCCAGAAGTCTTAAAACAGACCCCAAACAAGCAAAAGCTACTGCCACAGATTTTGCTTGTAGCCTCTTGGTGTCTGCTCACCATTGCTTGCTTAGTCTAAGAAGCTTTTTATTTTTTTTTTTTTTTCTGCACATTATCTCCCAGAATCAAGATGATCATTACTAAACTGCTACATGTGACCATCTGGCTGAGTCCGGGTCAGTGAGAATGGAAGTGTCATTTGGGAGTTCTGGAAAATCTGTTTAAGGGGCAAGGTGAATCCCCTTATTCTGCCCTACCTTGACTGCGTTCCTACAGTCATCTTGGATCATAAAGACTAAAGTTACCTGGTGGCTCAGTGGTAAAGAACCCACCTGCCAATGCAGAAGACACAGGATACTCAGGTTCGATCCCTGAGTCTGGAAGATCCCCTGAAGGAGATATGGCAACCCACTCCAGTATTCTTGCCTGGGAAATGCCATGGATAGAGGAGGAGTCTGGAGGACTACAGTCCATGGGGGTCACAAAGGGTCAGACACGACTGAGTGACTAAACAGCAACAACAACCCTCTGGGGGTGGTAGAACAGATTCCTAGAAGGTGTTAAGGTCCTAAGTACCACCATCATACCAGCCCTTAATTGTTTACTTTGTGTTTTTTTTTAATGTGAGCATTAAACATCTACACCCAGATGATATCAACCCAAACAGATATATTTAGCCAAAGCAATACCATCCTAAGAATCTTGCCATTTACAAAAAAATATCCATATACCTTGACACAGGAGCTGTGTAAATCTGAGCAAATCATTCTTGGGACCGATTTTTTTTTTTTTTCCTATGAAACAGCAGGCTAAGCTTAAGAATACATAAGAACTTTGTCTACTAGAGAGTTCTGTGACCATATCTAAATATAACCACTCTGGATTGTTTAACTAATATTAGTAAGAAACAAAGCCTGTCTTTACAGTTTGGCAAAAGCTCATTAATTTGATTTGGGGGGTGGGGATGATTTGAGTGCAATCTAGGCTGCAGTTTATCTTTGTAGGAACTAAATCACACAATATTTCCCCCAACAAATCTGCAGGGTAATTGTTGACTTAACTAGAAACCAACTGCTTTCTAATTGAAAGTTGGCAGCTTCATGTTTGCATAGAAACAGTTAATGTGCTAATTTTAAATGATTTTTAAAAATCTATTTTCTAAAATAGTTTGGCAAGATCTTATTGTTGTTACTAATGTTGTATCGAAATGGTCCAAAACTGAAACTCAATATTTCTGATTCCTTGATGCAGGGACAAAACTGCTTTTTTAAAGTTGCAGAAAATTTCCTTCCTAGGGCTGGAAGAGTGAAAATGGGAATGCGCTTTGGGAGTAGATAGTCTTTCTCTTTGTTCTGGAAGGGATTAATCCTGAGCTTTATAGATATGCAGAAGTAAGCTAAGTACTTATTCTTTGTTCTCTGATTTTGGAAGTAATCTAAGTGTAAATAATTCTGAGAGGAATGCTAACATTCTAATAAGACAAAAGTTTACTTTTGGTTGCGGGAGGATGGAGGGATGGGAGTCCAGTCCCTCCTGGATACCGAGGGATGTTCGCTTTCATCTGGCATGCTCTGGGCAAAAGCTGAAGAACCTTGAAACTGGAAAGAGAGAGATGACTGGGGAAGAAACACGGGCAGCTGGTCTGCTAGAGACTTTTCCTATTGGAGTGTGTCCTATGCATTTGGGGAGCAATGTTGTCTGATACTGAACTCAATTTTCCTTTTCTGCACTGTAATCATGTTTCCAGCACAATGTGTTAACCACCACAGCCTCTTGTGTTGTACATCCTTGGAGTGGGGAGGAAGGGGCTCTGTTTCTATATTCAGAAAGAGGTTTTTGAGAACTGGAGTGGCATGGCTTAGTGGTAAGTAGAGATGGACCAAAATTAGAGTGAATCAGAGAATTCAGAGGCATCAGTTTAGAGCCAAGTGTCACAAGGAAAAAGCAGGTGTCTACAGAGAAAAACAAATGCACAACGTGAGAATTGTGAGTTAAGTTTTATTTGAGGCAAAATGACTGTCCCCCAGGAGACAGCATTTCAGGTAGGTCTTAGAAACTGCTCCAAAGAGGCAGAGGGTAAGGTCAGTGTTACATACGGTTTTAGTGAAGATGGGGAGTATGTGTAGTCAAGCACACATTTTGGCAGAGGCTTGCTGCTAGTCATGAGGTGCAGACGTCACCATTAATGATCTTAGTGCTTTTCTAGATACGGGGAAATGCAAGAATTGGACTCATAAAATTGTCTCCTGAAAATATCCAACTGTATATCCAACTGTCTAAAGACCTGGTCTGCCAGTTTTTCCCAGTGCACAGAGGGCCTCATTTTTTAACTACACCCTGAACTCTTTTCAGTGGTTGTTGAAGCCTGTGGTTGCAGTGGTTTGTGAATAAGTCCTTGTAGAGGCAGATGGAAAGTGCCAATTTTTAGTTGACGCAGGAGAGATAGATTTATACTCCCCAGGAATGATTTGAAATACACAGGAGGACTCTGAGTCACCCAGGATGAGTTCTCAAGTTATTTTTTATTTAGACATTTAAGAAAGATGATGCTTAGAAGGCTGGAAAAGTGGGAGAACTAGGGTTTCATAATAATAATTTCTCTTGAATATTTACTGTAGCACCTGTGTAAAACAGTTGATACACATGATCTCATGTATTGCTCATAACACCTGAAAGGCAGCATTATTTTCATTACCAGGGAGGCAAATGCTTAGAGATATTTTAATTGGAAATTTGTCTTATTCTTTGCTATTGTAATGAAAATATTTTTCTTTACCTTTTTAAAATTAATTCTTACTGATCTTTTTTGCAGTTAATATGAACTGGTGACATTTGGTAGTCAGATGACAATACAACTTTCATGAATTATCTATCAAGAGGGTTCATTTCCAGGAAGAATGTGGAAATATGTATGCAAATCCAGAGTTTTAAAAAATAAGAGTTATGCTGAGAATATCTAGTGGAAGAGTTTTGCAGCTCATAGTTAACATCAATGTTTATTTTTTATAATGACATATTTTGTTCTGAATCATGATACAAAGTAACAATGAGAACATTGAGTTTAATATTCTAGTATTTTATTAATTAATTTATTTTAATTGGAGGCTAATTACTTTACAATATTGTAGTGGTTTTTGCCATACATTGACATGAATCAGCCATGGGTGTACATGTGTTCCCTATCCTGAACCCCCCTCCCACCAATATTAAATGACCATAGGTTCCTGGTATTTACTCATGAGCGTCATGATTCACATTTGATTGCCATGTCCTAGAGTGAGTAGAGTGAGTGTTGCTATTATGTTCAGTACACTGTAGACAGGCTTACTAATGAAAAACTGCAGCAAAAATGAAGGGCTACATTGGTAATGGATAATACAGTCAGAGCAGCTCTTAATGGTGAGCAACATTACAGTTGCTGAGTCTGCTGTTTCTCTTTCTTTCTTTACTGTTTTAATCTGGAGAAGTGATGTTGCTTAGTCATGTCCAACTCTTTGCGACCCCATGGACTGTAGCCTGCCAAGGTCCTCCATCCATGGGATTTTCCAGGCAAGAATACTAGAGTGGGTTGCTTTTTTCCTCTGGAGGGCTTTACACATATGTCTTCTTTTCTTCTTTCTTAACCAACTAGATGGTTAAAGATTATATGCAGAAATGCACTCAAGTGTAAGTGGAAAATGCCTGGCAGGAAAAGTCAATTGGCTTTTACTAAAATTAGGAGAAATATTTATAGCCATTCAAAAAACAGTTGGTTGATTACAAGAGTGGAGTGTGAGCTTATGTGAGCTCCTGGAGGGGCCTTGTTGTCACTTCGTCATATGCACAGTGGCACAGAATTGAGCTAGTAACTTGGTGTGATTTGAGAAAGGAGTGGCTCTAGTGGCTTATGACTCTCCTGCCCCCAGTACCTTCCAACTCCTCACTAGGAAGCCCCTGGAGTTGGACTTCCAGTGTCAGGCAGCACTATAGCCTGTGAAGCTGACTAGGATTCAGAAAAGTGGTCAGGCGGCTGGAGACAAGGTGAGTCAGAGCATGGATAGACCTTCAGCTAGAGGTGCAGTCATAGAGGGAATTGAGGGGCACAGGTTCTTGCAGAAATTAAGTCAAAGTCGTGTGTGTGTGTGTTTATATATATAGGCTCCTCTGTCCATGGAATTCTTCAGGGAGGTAAAGTTGACAATACATAAATACATAGAGATGATATAGATATGAATATATATATGTATGTATATATATAGCCATATACATATAAAATCATGAATGGAAAGGCTGAAAGAGAGGTCATTCTAAAGGAAAAGCTATTATAAAGGAGGAACGCCTTGATACAGCTCTTTATCTTATCTCTGTAATAAATTGTTGTTTGGTCTAACTCTGGTTTTAGCCTCCTTCGAACTAAGGAAAACTCATCTTTAAACTCACCTGAATCTTTAATCTGTGTTTTATGTCAAGAGCTATTTTCAGACCATAATCACAGCTCTGGAGCTTTAAAGTATCATAGCAATTCGATATCAAAAGGATTTGACTTTGTTCTTTCTAGGGAGACAGACAAAAACACCTGCTTGAAATAATCAAATGGCTGCATAGTTGGATCTTTCTAATCCCTGCTTTCTCCCTCGATTAAGGAAGATGAAGAAGAAATTGTTCAAGGAGAAGAAAAGTATGGCATCTCTCTGAAGCCTTCTGTCCATAGCTGTTTCTATGCCCTTGGCCTGTTCCAGAGTTCCAGCACCAATGCTGTTCCTTAAGCAGGGAAGATGGAGAAGCTATGAGCCAGACATTTGACTATAAATTAGCTTTTTTGTTGATGCTGATCTGATGGCTGAATTCTAATAATTGGCTTCTTGCCTCATTCTTTATGATTAAGGTGCCATTTGGAGACATTTTTGTGAGCAAAAAGGGATGCTATTAATAACTAATCTGGGAAAGCAGGTATAAACCTGGGCTGCCCTGTGCAAACTGGACATTTGATCTCTCTATTTATGATCAAGTAGTACCTGGTCCTAATGAATGACACTAATAACCTTTCTGCACTTTGATGGAGACTAAGCACTTTACTTACAATGTGTCATTTAATCCTAAGAGCTGCCTCCTCTACCAGATCAGTGCTGTTAGCCTCCAGATTTTACAGATTAGGAACCAGAGGAACAAAAAAGGGAAGTCACCCAAGTTCCCATGGCTAAGTTCCCATTGGCAGAAACAAATTGCAGGGGCTTGGAAAAGGTGAATGGAAGTACCAGTTAGGTTGAAAATAAGGAGCAGTGGGCTGGAATGAGGGCATAAGGGCAGACAGATTCTGCAGGTGGTGTGACAGTGTTAGCTGGAGATGTCTAGGGGCTGGAAGGGATTCTTAAGAAGGCCAGGAAAACACAGGCTAACAGACTATTTTTGTCATGGTGCATGGCAGCACATTAGTGGGGAGGGGAGAGTCACCCATCACCCCTTGCTCCCTTGAGATGCCCAGGGATCTCAGCTGTAACATGGCAGGCCTGAAGCAAACAGTACAATGACAGATAACCCAGCTGTGTCAGCAGTTCTCCAACGCCATCCTCCTGCAACTACAGAACTCTCTGTTATGAACAAGCTAGGTCTTGTGATTTCTGTCTGTTTATGTGGTCAGAATTCCAGGAGGATTTATCCTCTGCATCCCTCATTTTAGCTCTAAACACTCTGTCATCTTGTATTACCCCCTAGGCATTCCAGTGTAAGCCTTGAGCTGATGGAAAGCAACTTAAAGGCACAGACCAAACCATTTTGGCATCTAAGTGAGTGTCACAGTGCTAAGCACAGACAGATACTCAACAAAGCTTTTTTTTTTTCATAGATGAGTTTTTTCATGCAGTTATAATATATAACTAAAATTGGGTCATTTCAAACAACACAAATGTATTATCTTACAGAAAGTCTAAAATGAGGCTCACTGGGCTAAAATCAAGATGTCAGCAGGGCCGTGTTCCTTCTGTTGGGTCTAAGGGAGAACCCACTGCCTTCTCTCTCCCAGCCTTTAGAGGCCACCTGCATTCCTTGGCTTGTGGCCCCATCCTCCATCTTCAAAGCAGCAGCAGAGCATCTTCAAACCTAGCTGATTTTGCCCTCTCTATGCCTCTCTCTTTCACTTTTAAGGACCCTTATGATGACAGTGGGCCCATCTAGATTATCTAGGGTAGTCTCCCCTTTGCAAGGTCTGTTGATGAAATGACTGTAAGTCCCCTTTGCTGTGTAACATTAACATAGTCACAGTTTCTGAGGATTAGAATATGTACATCTTTGGAGGGGCCTACTGCACTTTTGTCCAAATGGGAAGGGGAAGGACACGTTTCTCCCTGTATTAGTTTCCCATTGTTTTTTTCTGTTTTGGCCACACCACACAACATGTAGGCTTTTAGTTGCCCAACCTGGGATCGAACCTTCATCCCCCACACAGGAAGTGCAGAATCTTAAACACAGGACCGCCAGGAAAGTCCCAGTTTCCCATTGTTGATATAACACATTGACAACAAACTCTGTGGCTTACACAGCACAAATTTATCATCTTACAGTTCTGTAGGCCCCAAGTCTGAAATGGCTAAAACCAAGGTGTCAGGAGGGCTACATTCCTTTGGAGGTGCCAGCACAGAATCCATTACTTCGCCTCTTCTAGAGGCCACCTGTATTCCTTGGCTCACGGTTCCTTCCTACATTTTAAAAGCCAGAAATGTGTGATCAAATTGTTCTCACACTGAATCATTATAACCCTCCTTTCAGCTTCACATCTCCTTCCCTGACTCTCACTCTCTGGCTTCCCTGCTGTGCTTATAAGGACCTTTGCTATGACATTGCACTTAGCCAGATAATCCAGGATAATCTACCATCTCAAGTTCAGGTGGTCAGCAATGTTCATTCCTTTCTGCCATATAATCTGACATATTCATAGGTTCTCACAGTAGAATGTGGGCACCTTTCTGGGGCCTATATTCTGCCGCATGTCTTCTAAAAACTTTCCAAAAATATGTTCAAATATGCACAGAAGTGGAGAGACAGAGTACCATAAAGCCTCACTGACTCATCCTTAGCTTTGGACTCAGTTCATTTTTGAGGGTTATTCTGTGAGTGGTTGTAATATTATTTCATACATAAATACTAGTTAACTTTATTTCTATATTACTTTGGTTTCTTGTTATATAAATATTGAGATTATAAGCTATTGTTTAAAAGTTATTTTGAAAACTTTATTTACTGCTAATAATAGTTGTAAATGATATAAAAACAGTACAATAAATACTCTCAAGGCAGAATATAGTATATAAAAATCATGAAAAGTAGGATGGACACAAAAAACCTGATTTTCTGACATCCCTCAATACAGAAGAATACCTCTGGCCAATATTCTAAAATCTAGTGTCTAGATAGCAATAGGGGTTATCTAGGCCCTTCCCATACAGTGGAAGTGAGAAATAGATTTAAGGGAATAGATTTGATAGACAGAGAGCCTGATGAACTATAGACGGAGGTTTGTGACATTGTACAGGAGACAGGGATCAAGACTATCTCCATGGAAAAGAAATGCAAAAGGCAAAATGGTTGTCTGAGGAGGCCTTACAAATAGCTGTGAAAAGAAGAGAAGTGAAAAGCAAAGGAGAAAAGGAAAGATATTCCCATTTGAATGCAGAGTTCCAAAGAATAGCCACAAGAGATGAGAAAGCCTTCCTTGGTGATCAATGCAAAGAAATAGAGGAAGACAACAGAATGGGAAAGACTAGAGATCTCTTCAAAAAAATTAGATACCAAAGGAATATTTCATTCAAAGTTGGGTTCAATAAAGGACAGAAATGGTATGGACCTAACAGAAGCAGAAGATATTAAGAAGAGGTGGCAAGAATACACAGAAGAACTGTACAAAAAAGATCTTCATGACCCAGATAATCACAATGGTGTGATCACTCACCTAGAGCCAGACATCCTGGAATGTGAAGTCAAGTGGGCCTTAGAAAGCATCACTACGAACAAAGCTAGTGGAGGTGATGGAATTCCAGTTGAGCTATTTCAAATCCTGAAAGATGATGCTGTGAAAGCGCTGCACTCAATATGCCAGCAAATTTGGAAAACTCAGCAGTGGCCACAGGACTAGGGAAGGTCAGTTTTCAT